>NC_139228.1:11802108-11969608 GCF_055691185.1 Crinia signifera | reverse complement strand
GTCTTTATAATAGTCACACATATATACTGTCCTTGCCTACTGTCCCAGAAATTGTAGGAAACTCCTGATTTATCGGGTAGTTCCCCACATCCCTGGAAGAGTAGGTGGCTCTCCTGCATCCCACCCGTTTCCTAGTAAGGTGGACAAGATAGATCATGATATGAGGAATCTTGGGAGGGGCTAAGGACAGGTGATGCAAAATGCAGCATTTTGGAATGGCTCTGTCATTTAAGCCCCACCCCCTCAAATGATCTGCATATTCTCTTCCTATCCCGTCCACTACACTAGGAAATGGGCGGGATTCAGGAGAGCCACCTGGTCTTATGGCCCAGCAACCGCTCCTCTCTGGGTTTCTCCTCGAGAGGAGATACAGTATATAGGGCAGTATTCAATGAGAAAAATTTGTCATGTTTTATGGCGAGTTTGTGCTTTTCTCGCGTTGGACTGAGACTTTTGCTCTCCAAAAGCGAGCAACCCTATTCAATGTGCACTTCTCGCCGTCTTTCTGAGCGATTTTCGCCGTGTCTCTCCGTGTAGCAATTCTCCATCTTTTCATGGAGAACTGGAATGTGAACTTTATTAAATAAAAGGTTTTTTGTTTTAATTTTGGTGTAAAAAAATCAGGAATTTTATTCTGAGAAGGGGCATGTTATTTTTATTCATGTGCTTGAGCAGCCAGCAGGGGGCTGGGAGCCGAGCCGCTCATTAGATATTCATATATTCACTGCACCCGATCATTACATATGCATGATCGGGAGCAGTGAATATACCCGGTCCCCTGCTGGCTCTGGGGGGGGGGGCAGCTTGTGCTGCCTGGGTCCCGGGGAGCCCACCTCCCCCCCACATACGTTCTGGGGCAGGCAGGGATTCTTCAATCTCCCTGCCTGCCACCGTTCCACGGCTCCCTGCCGCAGACGCTCGTCCGCTGCAGGGTTTAAGATTCGCCGTGAGGGACTACTCGCCCCTCCAACATTGAACACGGAGAGAGCGAGTGGCAGCCAGCCCTCCAGAACGCAGCGAGTGTGCAGCGAATCCTAAACAGGATTCGCTGCACACGGCGAGATTTATCATTGAATACTGCCCATAATCTAGGCACAGGTATAGACAGCTGCAGTAACAGTACATTAGTGAAGGGTTTTGGGGAGCCAACCCTTCTATAAAAAATATAATCCTGTATTACTCATCCCCTCCTGCACACAGTTCTGCCAGTCCCCACGCTGGCTGGTGCCTGTAGTTCTTCACTACTCCTTCACACGTCTCACTTGGGTTCTGTTGCAGGCTGACGCTCTTTGGGGTTTCAGAGTACTTTCCACCCGGTCCGCCTCTCTCTGCTCCCACTGTAAAGGCCAGTAATATACAGATGGTCACACATACATCTGCCTCCTTGTAGGGATATGGGTCACCAGCATGATGGTCGACATGCATTTAGGTCGACATGGGTTAGGTCGAGTGGTCGACAGTCAAAAGGTCATGTGCCAACAGTTGGTATATCATGCCCTACCATCCACTAGATGGTAGGGCATGAAATACTGGTGGAAGCATGGCGAGAGGACGCGGTGCTATGTTTCATTTTCCATGTCGGCTGTGTCGACATTCGGGACACAATTTTTTTTTAAAAACCCCATGTCGACCTTTTGACTGTCGACCTGACCCTGTCAACGTGACCCATGTCGACCAACATTGTGGTGACCCAATGATCCATACCCCTCTTTGTACCCCTTCTGCATCACATTGGACAGCAGTATACAGACTCATACAATGCAGCTAGAACACTCTCAGCGGGTATGGATATTTAGGTCTCCAGCAGTTAGGTCGACACCATTAGGTTGACATGGGTGTAGGTCGACATGTCATTAGGTCGACATGGGCAAGGTCGACAGTCAAAAGGTTGACATGGGTTTTTTCACAGGTTTTTGTCCCGAATGTCGACAGTGTCCCCTCACGTGGCTTGCTGCACTTGCCACGCTTCGGGCGCGGTGCCTCGATGCACTCGGCACATTTTTATTCTCCCACCATGCCCCAGTGGATGGTAGGACATGAAATACTGGGTGTCGGCTCAAAAAACTGTGAAAAAACCCATGTCGACCTTTTGACTGTCATCCTTGCCCATGTCGACCTAATGCTTGTGTCGACCTAACGACATGTCAACCTTTCTGCATGTCGACCTAAGGACCGTATCGCCTCTCACTGCCCCAGTAGCAGTGCGTGTGTAGCCCATCTCAGAATGGCGGTAGCCCGGGGATGCGTTGCTGCCCGATGTTGATACATCGGGCAGCTTTGCATACCACCGGCGGCGGTGCAGGAGGGATCACAGCAGGCATCAAAGATTCTTGCTGTGGTCCCTCCTGATACATTCGGGGAATACTTAATATTTGCGCCTAACCTCCAAAAACTTTTTCGGGGATTTAGCCGCAAATATAGAATGATAAATGGGCCCCTATGTCATTAACAATAACTTTATCGTGTAGTGTGCTTGGGGCTTAGCAGGGATGTACATAAGGGAAGGGCCTGCAGCTGTATTTACATAACATTGTAAAAGTAAAGACACAAAAAGGGACACTGCGGTTTGTCTAGCGAGATCTCGGAGATGGTGTGTTAACAACTGTGTTCTCCGTTCCACTCTGAGAGCTTCTGTCTCTGCTTCTGTCTGTAAAAAGAATTCCTGCACAGGGGCTCACATTATACAGTCTGCCCTGGGTGGTTTTTCCAGTTCCCACAGCCCCTGAATAGCTGGTATTAAGGCCTCGCTTAGCAGCATGAAAGGGACAATGGGTCTAATTCAGCCCTGATTGTAAAGCATCTTTTTTTCCCTCAAATGGACAAAACCATGCTGCACTGCAGCTGGGGCAGATGTAAAATGTGCAGAGAGAGTTATGCTGTGTACACACAGTGAGATTCCCTTGCTATTCGACTTAAGATTTGAGTGCTATGCAATCTTTGCTATCTGCACTATTTACATACAATTCATGCTATCTACATTAGATCTGCACTATATAGTCATTGCTGCCCTACCTATCGGGGTTTCGATTTGTGCTGTGACGGGAGCGCGCATCGGGATCGCAAGGTAAAACAACTGTGCGATCTGCTTACGATTTTGACTATATAGTCCAAATCTAATGACAAATCTCACAGTGTGTACACAGCATTAGATTTGGGTGGGGTGTCTTCAAACTGATTTTGATTGCAGCCAGTATTTGCCCTGCACAGAAGCAAAATAAATCATCCAAATCTAACTCTCTCTCTGCACGTTACATCTACCCCACCTGCAGTGCAGCTGGGTCCATTTGAAAATCAAGGTGCTTTGCGATCATGTTTAAATAAGACCCAATGACGTTTTGTGTCCGGCGGTCAGACATGTTGTAGTGATCACACCGGTGATCTGCCAGATCCTCACACCGGGTTCTGCGGCTGATTGAAACCAGAGGAAATGAAGATCTGAAGTCGGCCACAGAAATCTGTGTACGTAGATGATTTGTGCTTTATTAGAGGGATGTGGCAACCCTACCTATGAGATTTCACATAACCTGATAAACCAGATTTATTATTATCGCTTATATATTTAGCCAGAACTGTCAGTCTGTGACTGTGTGCATGATGATGGGCGGAGTTATGGGCGGAGTTATGGGTGGAGTTACAGACTCCAGTCTTCACAAACACTATAGCTCAGCTGCTGCAAGGAACCGAAACAGTTCCCCATCATGTGCACACATCCCCACAGCCCACACACATTATTCAGTGATGGGGAGGCTCCGGCAAAGCTACGTACCTTCAAACTGCTTCAGTGTATGAAGTGGAACCCTTGTGGCAAAACGGGGCATGGCCTATGCAAATTAAGGCGGGGCTTATGCAAATGATGTCTCCGAAGGAGATACCCATGTGATGATCACACACACAATGCTTGTATCTACAGTAACACTGCCCATGTGATAATCAAACAGAGAATAGATAACAGGGAACATGCTGTAGGAGAGGAGCTGACACAGGGGGTGTGGTATAATACCCCGACAGTCAGTACTCCGACGTCGGAATCCCGACTGCACAGCGTGGGGAGCGCAATGAAGCCCCTTGCGGGCTCGCCACGCTGCTCGCCACCTATTTTATTCTCCCTCTATGGGGGTCGTGGACCCGCACGAGGGAGCAGTCGGGATTCCAACGTCGGAGTACTGACTGTCGGAATCCCAACTGTCGGGGAGCCGTCCGACACAGGTGAGGGGGGATGAGGTAATTTGGTCTACAGCATTATGGTAGACAGTTATTAGGTCTACATGGGCCTAGGTCGACATAGGAAAATGTCGACATGGTTCTAGTTCGACAGGTCATTAGTTCGACAGTGTCTAGGTCGACAGTGAAAAGGTCGACATGGGGTTTTTCACTGTTTTTTGAGCGGACATGTGCCGACAGGCGGTATTTCATGCCCTACCATCCACTAGGGCGTGGTGGGAGAATAAAATAGTGTGCCGAGCGTAGTGAGACACCGAGCCCGACGTATAGAGAGCGCAGCGAGGGGATGCGGTGCACTTTAAACTGTGTCCATGTCGACTGTGTTGACATTCAGGTAAAAAAAACAGTGAAAAACCCCATGTCTACCTTTTCACTGTCGACCTAGACATTGTCGAATTAATGACCTTTCGACCTAGAACCATGTCAACCTTTTTCCATGTCGACCTTATGACTGTCGACCATCATGCTGTAGACCAAATGATCCCAACCCGGTGAGGGACAGTCGGCTGCTGAGATCAGCGTGTACTACAAATCCTACCATTCCCCACCACCATGCTGATAGAGACTACAACTCCCGGCATGCTGTGCGGTAAAGAACGGCCTCTGATTGGCCGGATGCAGCTTGCCTATGTACTGTGCATGTGAGAGAGGAAGCTCAGCAGCAGCACCGTCCCCTGGTATGCAGCAGCAGCAGCAGCTATGAAGAGGGGTGAGCATTATCCCAAGTGATGCCCAATGCTGAGCAGTGCAGCCTCACCCTGCTCTGTGCCCCCTCTTCCTATGCCTGTAATGTACCCTAGCACTACTGATATATGTATTATAGCGCCGATAAGCGGCGCTATAAAACATCTGACCCATTGGTTTTAATCAAACGAATAGAGTGTATGGAAGTGACTACTGATTGGCTGTAAGTTGCAGTGCATGTAGTGATTAAGCATCCTGCCACCTTTATGTCTGAGTTTGCATGTAGTGATTGGGTTTTAGTGGTATTAAACTCCTTTCAGACAAAAGCCTAAAACCTGTGACCGCACCCAAACCTGGGGCGGATTATGGTGGTTATTCTGATTCACTCGGAAAGGCACAATCACTCTCTAATGGACAAAACCATAGGCACTGCAGGTGGGGCTGATGTAACAGGTGCAGAGATAGTTAGATTTGGGCGGGGTTTGTACATCAAACTGATATCTAAATTGCAGTGTTAAAATAATGCAGCCAGTATTTACCCTGCACAGAAACAAAATAAAACACCCAAATCTAACTCTCTCTGCACATGTTACATCTGCCCCACCTGCAGTGCACATGGTTTTGTCCATTAGAGAGTGATTGTGCCTTTCCGAGGGTTGTGAGTCTCAGGTCTGCAACCCTTTTCGCTAGCAGGCTTTATCCCGACACTTGCAACCCGAGCAGACGACTCGGCTAAGGTGCCAGCCGGGTCTTGATGATCTGGATGACACCTAAAAGGAATTGATTCCCTGGGGACAGTAGCGCATGGAGATCATCTCCAATTAACCACTGAATCCCAGAAGACCCGGGACACTGGAAGACCCGGGTCCAGTGTAATTAATAATAACCAGAGTCATCACACACGTGTGAAAGAGGTAACCCTGGCTTCACCCCGTGCTCTGTGTCCTGGGTCCAAGCTGTGTTGAAGATGGCTGATTATGTCTGAAAGGGATACAAGTAATCAAAAATATATTTAGGCATAGCTGCTGATATTCTGAAGTCCCCCTCCAGGAGGGAGCAGACAGCGGGTTTAGGGGGGCTGACGTGGCACTGGGAAAATGCGCCAGTGCAGGGGCTGTGTGTTTGCGTCACTGTGGCCACGCTCCCGCTATGCAATGCCAGGAATATCAGCATTGTACAGTGGGGCATGGCTGCGAGAGCGCAATTTATTGCAAATTGTATCATCCGCCATGTGCATTGGGCCCTTTCTACACAATTAGACCCCCAGCCTTGTTACAGCAGGCATATCCTTGCTGTCATGGGCGTGGCATTGCAAGAAAAAACTGCCTTTCGCTGGCACAGTAGT
This sequence comes from Crinia signifera, assembly GCF_055691185.1. Taxonomy (NCBI): domain Eukaryota; kingdom Metazoa; phylum Chordata; class Amphibia; order Anura; family Myobatrachidae; genus Crinia; species Crinia signifera. The sequence continues at coordinate 11,963,358 of NC_139228.1, read as the reverse complement.
ACCCCTTGCACCATACCAGCTAACTGTCATTTTTCTAACACAGCCTGTATCACGTCAGCTAGGAGCTGATTGGCTAGTACTTTATCTCTCTCCACTTCATCACTTTTCAATGCTTAGTTTGTCTGGCGCCATGGCTTCCCATTATTGCTGAGCGATCCCTGCTGAATTCAGAGGCCGAGTAGATGATCATACAGTATAAGCCTCGCTTCTCTCCCATCAGAGGCCGAGTAGATGATCATACAGTATAAGCCTTACTTCTCTCCCATCAGAGGCCTCTCCCAGTTGCTAGGTGCACGGCACAGTACAGTCGCTGATTATGTGGGACTTGATTTATGACATCCCGCTCCCTGCAGTTGTGCTTAGAACCTTTGTCCCCGTAGGATCTCTTGTGGGGGAACTGCATGGGCCCCTGTATAGTGTGAACAAGGCTGAGTGACAAGTGCTCAGAGGGGTAGAGAACTGACCGGAAGAACGGTCTGTCACTGGTGATTGCTATTATAACCAGAGATCGGGCTTCTGTTGCGCTCTTATTGTGGTATTGCGGCAATAGACCAGGGTTGCCTACCCTCCCGGAATGGCCGGGAGTCTCCCAAAAATCGGGTCCTCCTCCCGGCCCCCCGGAAGGGTGGGTAACCCTCCCGGATTCAGGGGACCCCCTGCTGCGCCCCCGATCGCGGCATTTAAATGCCGCAATCTGCGGGTCTCAGAGGAGGGGGCGGAGCTAAAATGGCAATAGACTTGTCCTTAGCACAAGTTGGCTTAATGTATGGGGACCTTAGTCTCTACTCAGTGGCATATCTATGATAGGTGCAAGGTGTACGCACATAGGCCACTGAGGCAAGCTGCCATGCACACCGAATAAACGCCACTGTGCGCATAGTCGGGCCCCGCTTATATACAGTGCCTGCTGCTTTCTGCCATGTATTAAACAGAATATGGGACCGTGCAGGAGATTTTAAAAAGTCCCACTCCCTGTGTCTCTCCAGCCTCACCCCTATGCCTCATGTTTCTCCAGCCCTGGACCCCACCCTTCATGTCTCCAGCCTCAGCCCCATCTCGTGTTTCTCCAGCTGATCTTCCATTTTGTCTCTGGATCCTCAGTTTCCCGTAGGACGTCTCTCCAGCCTATCCACTCATGCGTCTCTCCAGCCTATTACTGCTCCATGTCTCTACTACTAAATCTCTTATCCATGCACTCATTATATCCCGCATTGATTATTGCAATAGTCTCCTGACTGGTCTTCCCAAGAACAGACTCTCACCACCGCAATCCATTCTAAATGCTGCTGCTAGGCTGATCTTTCCTTGCAAGATGCTCATCGTCTGCCGATCCGCTTTGCCAGTCCCTCCATTGGTTGCCTGTATATTACCGTATTCAATACAAAACACTTCTACTTGCATATAAAGCTATTAACCATACTGCACCAGCATATATCTCCTTACTTATCACAAAATATCTCCCATCTCGACCACTCCGCTCTGCACAAGATCTGCGTCTCTCTTCTGCACGGATCACCAGCTCCCATTCACTATTACAGGACTTTCATCGGGCTGCTCCCACCCTATGGAATGCCCTTCCACGCACAATAAGAGGGTGTGGTATAGGGTTCCGACAGTTGGGATCCCGACAGTCATTATCCCGACTGCCTGGACCCAGACAGCATGGTGAGCGCAATAAAGCCCCCCACACCTATTCTATTCTCCCTCTATGGGGGTCGTGGACCCCCACGAGGGAAGGTGGCCGTCGGGCCCCCGTGTGTCGGGGTTTTGACTGTCGGGATCCCGTCCGTCACCCCAATAAGACTCTCCAATAGCCTCCAAACTTTCAAGTGTTCCCTGAAAACTCCCCTCTTCAGGCAAGCCTATCAAAGTTAAGTTCTACATGCATATCCCTCTGAGGCACTTATGCATTATATAGCTTCCCTTCAGGACCTACAAGCTATGCTATTACTGGTGCCTGTCCTTGTGTTTCCATCCTATGTCCCTATAGATTGTAAGATTGCAGCCTAATGCCACTCCATGCCCCTTCAACCTCATTTCTTCCTGTTTCTCCCCAGCTTCATGCCCCGTGTCTCTCCGGCCTGGGCGTGTGTCCAGTGTGCATGTGCTGGACTGACACCGTACTGTATTAGTAAGTGGGATGGTAAGTTTGCCTGGCACAGATAGAAATACAGCGTTGTGCCCATCTCTGCAGCATGGCTGCCTTCATACATACACACACCTGGTGGTTTTATAGGCATCTTCTATAAGATCGCACTGGCACCACTCCTGTCCCTGGTGCAAAAGTGCCATCTTAAAATTGTTGCAATTTCACATACGCTCAGCTCCGCTCTGTTTTATGATTCTGCAGTCACATTCTGACTGTGGGCCTTATTCTAGTTCACTCTTTCTGACAAAATCCTTCTTAGATGGACAAAACCATGTGCACTGCAGGTGGGGCAGATGTTACTTGAGAATTAGATTTGGGTGGGGTTTTACTTCAAAGTGAGATCTATATTGCAGTGTAAAAATAAAGCAGCCAGTATTTACCCTGCACAGAAACAAAATAACTCACCCAAATCTAATTCTCTCTGCACATTTTACATCTGCCCCCCTGCAGTGCACATGGTTTTGCCCTTCTAAGAAGGATTTTGTCAGAAAGAGGGAACTAGAATAAGGCCCTGTGTTTGGAGATGTGACTGCGTTGCCCGGGGCATACATAATGCAGATACATATATCATGCTGGACAAACAGACCAGCATGCAGCTCTGCATAGCATGTGATCACTCTCCTATCAGAGTCCAGTATCGCAGGGGCGGGTTACACATAGGGTTACCACCTAGTCCCTTTAATTCCGGACACATATTAATTACACAGGTTCTGTGGCTGGCTGACTTCAAGACTCCACTTCACCTGATTTTAAACTGCCACAGAACCTGTGTAATTAACATGTGTCCGGAATTAAAGGGACTAGGTGGTAACCCTAGTTACACAGCGTCCCGATTCCCACCAGGTACTGGTGGTCCATGTCCCAGTGAGATAAGATCCTACTACTGCACGAACTGACCTCCAGTCCCAACCTCCAGCTGATGACATTGTTCCGGATCATTAGTCACGGGCGGGGTGTCGCCCAGATTCATCCTGTTCTGTCTCGCTGCAGCAACGACCATTTACTTAAATATCTTTATTTTATTAACGATCTTCAATTAAAGTTTGTTTATACTTGCGATACTCCCCGAATGGTTAAACATATTTTTAAGCGACTTGATGCCATTAAAATGCCTATCTATTAATCTTCAACCTATGTCCTGCTTTCATTGCAAGAGGTTCTACAGTGTAATTGATGCCCAAACACGCATGGCTTCCGTTAGGACTGGGGCTGATTCAGAGACACTATAGATGTGATCTAATCTGCGGGATGTGTGATGTGCATAGAGGCCTTCTGCTCCTTCATGGTTCCCAAATGCTAGCAACATGTCAATCAAAGTGCAGTGTTTGGGGCTTTTTTTCTTGCAGCCGTAGGCTGGAGCTCACTCCTAACTCTGCCTTCCCATACCCACAGTGTGTGAGGGAGAGACGTCACAACTTTCTATCTGTCCCATAGTGTCAAGAGTGAGGAGCTGTCGGTCCGTGGCAGATGCACTATTGTGCCTGGACACGGGCATTGTGTAAGGGTCATCATGTGTAAGGGACCCTACTACTGTGGTCCTCTTGTGTAAGGAGCACTGCCACTGTAAGCATTATGTGTAAGGGATACTACCACTGTGGTCCTCATGTGTAAGAAGCACTGCCACTGTGGTCATTATGTGTAAGGGGCACTACCACTGTAAGCATTATGTGTAAGGGATACTACCACTGTGGTCTTCATGTGTAAGAAGCACTGCCACTGTGGTCATTATGTGTAAGGGGCACTACCACTGTGGTTATTATGTGTAAGTGACACTACCACTGTGGTTATTATGTGTAAGGGGCACTACCACTGTGGTCATTATGTGTAAGGGACACTACCACTGTGGTTATTATATGTAAGGGGTACTACCACTGTGTCCATTATGTGTAAGGGACACTACCACTGTGGTCATTAAATTATGTGTAAGGGACACTACCACCTTGGTCATTATGTGTAAGGGGCACTACCACTGTGGTTATTATGTGTAAGGGGAACTGCTACTGTGGTAATTATGTGTAAGGGACACTACCACTGTGGTCATTATGTGTAAGGGACACTACCACTATGGTCATTATGTGTAAGGGACACTACCACTGTGGTCATTATGTGTAAGGGACACTACCACTATGGTCATTATGTGTAAGGGACACTACCACTATGGTCATTATGTGTAAGGGGCACTACCACTGTGGTTATTATGTGTAAGGGACACTACCACTGTGGTTATTATGTGTAAGGGGTACTACCACTGTGGTTATTATGTGTAAGGGGTACTACCACTTTGGTCATTATGTGTAAGGGGAACTGCTACTGTGGTCATTATGTGTAAGGGACACAGCCACTGTGGTCATTATGTGTAAGGGACACTACCACTATGGTCATTATGTGTGAGGGGTACTACCACTGTGGTCATTATGTGTAAGGGGAACTGCTACTGCGGTCATTATGTGTAAGGGACACTACCACTGTGGTCATTATGTGTAAGGGACACTACCACTATGGTCATTATGTGTAAGGGGTACTACCACTGTGGTCATTATGTGTAAGGGGAACTGCTACTGTGGTCATTATGTGTAAGGGACACCACCACTGTGGTCATTGCAATTGTTCTAAGTAATAAAGGGTAACACAAACCTGATAAGTAATAAAGTATATATTTATCACATGACACCTGGTGCGCACAATGATGCCCCCACAGGCACCAAAGACGCAAGCCCAAAAAGGCATGTGGCCTTGCAGAAAGGGGCATGTCATTCTGGACTGCCCCTCACACAAAAGCATCTGGCTCCCAGTCACTGCAGAGGAGCCGTCCAGTGCGAAAACATGGTAACAGGTATAATTCAACGCAGCATCAGCCTCTATGGGGAGGTCACAATAGATTCTCTCCTGTGGGAACCAGTTGGCATTTTGCTGTCATTTTCTTCCAAATGGTTAATAGCCATTGCGGCCTGTTGTAGATTTCCATCCCACTGGCAGCTTCACGCATGAAAGGCTGTAAGTGTTTGTGTTCCGTCTCAGGGCTAATAGTATCCTTATGGGAGGGGAAAAACAAACGTGACAGGGAGACCATGATGCATCTTAAAGGGACACTAACATTAAAGGTTAGTTGTGTACAGCGTTTTCTCTTTGGGGCCTATATACCATTCAATTGTGGAGACATAGCCCCAAAAAACTTGATTATACACAGATAATATCACCCCAGTGTACATTGGGGGAACTGCAGCAAATATCTAGGGTACCTACATACACGCACTGGCTGGTGAGCGGTCTACCACCTCGCTCTGCTCCAGCTACAAGTGCATGTAACAGTGAGTACAGCTGTACCTGCTTCTTCAACTAGTGACCCACCCTGGCTTTGCACTGGAGCAATTTAGAATTTACGGCGATAAGATTTTTAAATCGAGGCCCTATAATTTTACAGACAGAAAGTCAACATGGAATAAGGTTTTTTGTTTTTTCTTCCCCGCCACCACCCACCGCTGCCTGGCAAATAGCGCTGCAAGCGCCCAGCCACCACTGCCGGATCCCCGCAGTCTGGACCCCGGACCACACCACCTGCTGCCCTTGACCCTGCCACCCGCTGCTCGGACCTTGCTGTTCCCTCACACCAGAAAATGCACAGACTAGGCTGGTGTGAAAGGGGCAAACCTGGGAATGTCCCTACATGATCCAGGGACCATATTCCCTGGTAAGTCCCTGCATTTTCTGGTGTAAAAGGGGTATAACTGGGCTGTTCATAGCTGTAAGGGGCACACTGGTGTCTGCAGAAACTCTGCTATATCCTGACGCCTCACAGACCTCATTTCCAACTGACCACTTCCTAAGCAGACACTTCTCACATGCAGATTTATGTGTGTATATAACAGCTGTACTATGGGGCTTTAGTCCACGTTAAACATGCATCTTGTTTTACAGGTGCAATAAAACGTTGCTTGCACACTAAGCCTATATTTATGTATACACAGTACTTTCTGCTCAAACTGCTTGTTCATTTGTATTTAATAGTTAAACTGGTTAAAGAGTGACCTAGGTGATCATTGTACGGGGAGGCCCATTTAAATGATGGCACCCTCTAGTGTTCGTAAATAGTAGTTACAGTTGTTAGGGGGGTATTTGTCAAAAAATGACAGATACTGTAGGAGCTGATTGGTTGATACTTTGTCCCTCACAATGTTATATCTCTCGGAGCTTAAAAACCCAGCTTAAATTTTTTCAGCACATATAACACTTGTCGTCGCTTTTATCTTGTCTTAAGGTTTTCAAGATGTCCACGTGATGATCTTCATCGGTTTTGGCTTTTTGATGACTTTCCTCAAGCGTTACGGCTTCAGCAGCGTCGCCTTCAACTTCTTGATCGCAGCCTTCGGCCTCCAGTGGTCTACTCTCATCCAAGGGTTTTTCCATGGTTTCCATGATGGAAAGATTCATGTAGGGATAGAGAGGTGAGCGAAGGAGGGGGGGGGGCGTTGGGTGGCGGGGGGAGGCAGCAGCGACTCACCTGAGAGGGATCGATACCTGGCTAGAAAATACACCAGTCTTGTTTGCTCTATTTTGTGATTGTGTCCGAAATTTACTCTGATGTCCACAACAAAGGGGAACTCATTGCAGTGTACTTGGCAAGAAAGGGACTTTTCCAAGGTCTGTTTAGTTCTACTGTGATTTATGTGTGTTATATTGTATTCACATTTATCTGTGTGTTACGTTGTACTGTGATTTTTTTGTGTTACACACACACACAAATCACAGTACACTGTAACACAAATCTCCATACAATGTAGAACACCTCTAAATCAGAAACAACATGATACACACCTATATCACATTGTTCTCTGATTTAGATGTGTGTTGCGTTGTACCGTGATTTCTTTGTGTTACATTTTACCGTTAGTTTGTGTCACTTTGTTCTTTGATTTGGATAAGAGTTACAGTTGTATCTGTGTGTTACTGTCAGGGCCGGCAACAGAAATCTTGGGGCCCGGTACACTGGTATCTCTGGCAGGCCCCCCTAACCCCGCCCCCATGAGAAAAACCTTTTTAGTATACTGCACTGTGTTTTTTTTATTGTTACAAAAGAAACCTAGTTAATATTCACTAACACCGGAGGAGGGTCCGAGTAAGTACCCTTACAGGAACCGGTAGGGGGGGGGGGGTTGGTGCCTTTATAAATCACTGCTAGGCCCTGCACTGCCACAGCTATGATAACAGCCCCTGAGCACCTCGGAACCTTGGGGCCCCTCACAAGCTTGAGTCCCGGTACAGGTGTCCCTTTTGACCCCCAGCCCTGGTTACTGTAGGGTGCTAGCACAATAACCATCAGTTTGCCCACTGGGGGCAGAGTTCTGTTGCTCTCTGCGGGGCAAATACATCTGAAGTCGAGTGTTGCGTCAAGAGCAGATGTTATTTTGTGAGTCTGGATACCCTGCCCATGCTGCCTAAGCTACTGTATGTGCAGGCGATACGTCCCCTGTAATAACAGAACAGGTGATCGTGACTCTTTGTAAAAGAATAAATAGGAAATTTATGGTAAGAGTTTTGATCTCTTGCTCAATACGTTGTCCTGAGCCGAACAGCCTTTGATCTGTATTTTATGATGGAATGTTTAGCTGGATAAATAGATACCCGCGTCCGACACCCTTTCCCTGCTGGCGTGGAAAACTGATCTCTGACACTGAGAGAATAATGAGGGTTATTCAGATCTGAACGCAATGGGGTGATATAGCAGAGCACTGTGATCAGAGTTAAAATCTGCCCTGTGCAAGGTTAACAAGGGCTTGCAAAAATCACACCAATCGGTGTATGATTTCCCAGTGTGCGCAGTCTGTTCGTAACCCAGAACTTTCTCTTCCTGTACGATAGAATCGGGCTGATCGGGGCCGGAGCTGACGTCACACGCCCTCGCTGAAAACACCTGGGCAGGCTTGTGTTCTCCCTGACACTGCCAGATAACGGGCGGTTACCACGCCCAAATGCCACCCATTATCTGCACTTATACCAGCCAAGTGCCAGCCTATTCCGCCCGCTGTTCTATCGGCTGCAGCCATTATCTGCACTTATATACACGGTAATATCTAGAGCAGGCATGACCAAACGTGGCCCTCCTGCTGTTGCAAAACTACAAATCCCATCATGCCTTGCCACAGTTTAAGAATTTCTTAATAGCAAAACTGTGGCAAGGCATGATGGGACTTGCAGTTTCACAACAGCTGGAGGGCCATAGTTTTGACATGCCTGCTCTAGAGGTTTCTATTCCTACTCATTTATTGATGGGTGGTGCTCTTTCCCAGGAACTGGGTGTTACCATTTATGAAAACCAGCGTTACATTATGCAACAGATTATTAGGACTATATTTAATATTTAAATGAAGTACAGATGTTGTCCATATTATTTGTTTACAGTTTCTTATATAGTGCAGCAGATTCCGTTGCGCTTTACAATTGGAAACAATAATAAAACAAACTAGGTAGTAGCACACCGACATAGGAGGGGGTTATTCAATGATGGACGGTATTTCCACAGGGGGAAACGGTGGTCGCCGCCCATTCAATGCTGTCGTTTTAAAACAAGTCGGATCTGTTTTGTCAGAAACGGCCGCGGATTGTTGAATTCACGTTCTTCGCCCACTTTCCGACACTCAACAGCTGGAACATAGATTTACGACTGTCGAGTTTCAGTCAAGCTGGGTGAAAACGGCCCGGTATTCCGACAGTCGAAATCCGGGATTGAATACCACCCATAGCTGACAATCCATAGCAACCAATCCAATTCTACTACTATCATTTATCTAGCACCTTCTAGAAGATTATAGCTAGAATGTCGTTGTTATGGGCAACATCTCCTATTCTATAAACCCGCACTTTAGTAATTATAGCCTTTGAACGTGAACCATATACATCTAATTCTAGCAGCGTAAATAGTCCTCTCCCGGTTGACCAATAGCAGCCTGGCTTACACTGTGCTCTGACTTTGCAGCATGATCAATGCCGACTTCTGCACTGGGGCCGTGCTCATCTCCTTCGGAGCCGTCCTGGGCAAGACCAGCCCCGTCCAGCTGATTGTGATGACCCTGTTTGAAGTCACTCTGTTCGGAATCAATGAGTACATTATCCTTAGCATTGTTGGAGTAAGTTTCACGGGGCAAGGATGGAGTCTGGGATCAGTAGTGGCAACAGCCTGATTTGTTTACCTTCCATTTCCAATGTATTGATCATTGCGGACCGTGCACCATGACCCCACTCACTCCAATTATGATCGCACCCTACTCATGGGGAACAGCTTATCCCATCCATTTATAGACTCAAGGCCCCCATACACTACGCCGAGGTATCGCATGCAGCCTCTCGTCCGATACCTCAGCAACTGCTCACTGGGCAGCCGACCCGGTGGCTAGGATCACATATGATACAGCCCGGTTTAAAGGGACATTATGGTAATCCTACACATACAGTAGGACTAGTGTAGTCATTGTCATATAGGTTATTTTGTTTTCTAATGCCTTGCCTAGGGAACTTGTCTGCTAAATTCATAGACTTTTATTAAGGAGCATTTCAAGGATCTAAAATCAACCTGATTCAAGGGATCCATTGTTACATGCTGAGCCTGTAATCTACACAGGAACAATATCTGCAACATCACTTCTGACCAGCAGATGGTGCCACTGTAGTACGCAATAGTCATGTCAATCCGATTGAACCATGTACTTGGAAGCAGCTTATCCTTAGTGAATATATAATAATAATAATTTTATTTATATGGCACTCTTTATCCAATAGGACTCAAATCGCTTAACAGATTGAATAAATGTAATACAGTACAGGAACCATAAAGTACAGAAAAGCTTTTCATAAACTATACTACTTAAAGGAATTACAGAAATGATTGAGTAAACAGGAAAGTCTTGAGTCTGTTTTTGAAGGATTCTAGAGTGTGGGGGGGGGGGGGGGTCTCTCTAGGGATGATTGGTTCTTGAGGTGTGCGGATACACCCAGTAATTGCCCTATACAATGGGCAAACGTTCCTGGCTGTATAGACATTAGATGTGTTTTGTTCGTAGAAGATTACTGCATTAAATAGCTGGAGAGAGTGTAGTGACAGCTGCATTCTCACCCTATGGGCGGGATGTACTAAAAGGAAAAATGTAACCAAAAATAGATCAACTCAAGCTTCTTAACAAATATTACAAGTTGTGGTGTTGCCCATAGCAACCATGCAAATTCTAGGTATGCTTTGTCTGTTGTATCATAGAATATTACAGTGGCAAATTTACAAATATGGGAGTTCTATTGAAAATTGGGACAGTGCCCATAGCAACAATCAGAATCTACTACTCATTTTATAAGCACCTTCTAGAAGATAATTGTACTGACCATTCTATCATCCTGGAGGTTTATTGTTGTCTGATTTACTCTTCGCAGGCTAAAGACGCTGGGGGCTCCATGACCATCCATACATTTGGAGCATATTTTGGGCTGGTTGTTTCCCGGGTGCTCTACAGGCCACACCTGGACAAGAGTCGGGAAAGAGAAGGGTCCCTGTATCACTCAGACCTCTTCGCAATGATTGGTATGTTCAAACTCTGATCCTAGATGGGCCTGGTTGACCACCATGAGTCATGTTTCTATTCAGAGGAACTGCCACACACTGTATCACCTTGGTGAGGGACCCACTACCATTAGGTGATGCTTGGGGCTAGATACAGGAAGTTACGTAGAAGACTCTTACCTCTTAGGACTGGGCATGGTGAGGGGAGGTGTGTACTGAAATTGGCACCTGATTGGACAGTAATGGCTGACCAGTCCAAGATGATTGTCTGCAGTCACTAGCCGGGCCCCTGATTAATTATTCAGTTCTACTGTTTTGAGGGTATCCCAGGTAAGCTGTCTCCACCAACTAAATAACCCAGGCATGTAGCTAAGAGAGAACCCTCCCTTAATTAGTGAATAACCTCTTAATAAGTTAAGGGGAACCTAAATTCTCCATTAGATTATTAGCAAGAGTCCCTACCATGGAAACTGCTATGGCTGGTTGGCAGTGACATATGGGAGAGGAGGAAGGATTGGGTGGGAGGATCTGCCGGGACAGGAATCAGCTGGAGAAATAGATATCCGATTGGATGGCATTGATCCGCCACACCTCCTGTATTTAGGACGGATTCGGAACCTTGCACCTTTCTCCTCCATGCCATCGGCACAGCCTGGTAGCTGTCGGGTACAGGTGATATATCCAGATGGGCAAGGTTCTGCTGTAACCACTTTCAAAGGTTTTTCAACAAAACCTCTCAGAAATGGTAGTATTGGCTCAACCCAAAGACGAGATTGTAATCTTCTGATGCATATAAGGGCCTGGGCACATGATCCACTCCTTTGTCAATCCAGGAACCATCTACCTGTGGATGTTCTGGCCAAGCTTCAACTCTGCAGTCACAGCCCACGGTGATGACCAGCACCGAACAGTGCTGAACACCTACTACTCCCTGGCTGCCTGCACGCTGGCCACCTTTGCCATGTCCTCCATGCTGAACGGAGAAGGCAAGCTGGATATGGTAAGCAGGAGAAATGACTAGCACTCAATAATATGTAGATGAAAGGAATTAATGAAGGGAGGGCAAAACATTTACCCTCTGTGGCACACTGACAATATCTCATAGACTGGTCTCCATACTCTGTGGCACCCTGACCATATCTCATAAACAAGTCTCCAACCTCGGTCGCACCCTGACAATATCTCATAGACTGGTCTCCATACTCCGTGGCACATTGACCATATCTCATAGACTGGTCTCCATCCTCTGTGGCACACTGACAATATCTCATATACAGGTCTCCAACCTTTGTCGCACCCTGACAATCTCTCATAGACTGCTCTCCATCCTCCCTGGCAAACTGACATTATCTCATAGACTGCTCTCCATCCTCTGTGGCACACTGACAATATCTCAGACTGGTCTCCATCCTCCATGACACCCTGACAATATCTCATAAACAGGTCTCCAACCTCTGTCGCACCCTGACAATATCTCATAGACTGGCCTCCATCCTCCCTGGCACACTGACAATATCTCATAGACTGGCCTCCATCCTCTGTGGCACACTGACAATATCTCATAGACTGAGATATTGTCAGTGCATCACAGAGGATGGAGACCAGTCTTGTCAGGGTGCCACAGAGAATGGAAACCTGTCTATTAGATAATGTCAGGGTGTCACGGAGGATGGAGACCAGTCTATGAGATATTGTCTGGGTGCCACAGAGGATCGACTCCTGTATTCTACATAATGTCAGGGTGTCATGGAGGATATAGACCTGTTAGAGATATTGTCAGTGTGCCACAGAGGATGGAGACCTGTTTATATCACATAGACTGGTCTCAATCCTCCCTGGCACACTGACCGTATCTTATACACAGGTGTGTCCACCTGCCATGGAACCCTGACAATATCTCAGGCAGGTCTCCATCCTCCATGGAACCCTGACAATATCTCGGACAGGTCTCCATGCTCTGTGGGGCCTGACAATAATTCATAGAAAAGTTGTCATACTCCATGACAGTGGTAAAATCTCTTGATGGGGCCAATCTCCTGCAGACATACTGTAAGTCATTTCTTCTGTCCACAGGTTCACATACAGAACGCGGCACTGGCCGGTGGGGTTGCGGTGGGAACGGCCGCAGAAATGATGTTGACTCCTTTTGGTGCTATGATTGCAGGATCCTTGGCCGGCATCATCTCCACCCTTGGATACAAATATATAACGGTTAGTTTCCCAAGCCCAATAAGGTAACGTTGCATTGCTCAACACAAAGCGTATATAGGCTTGAATTTAGATAACATTACTCCCCCACCACCCTCCTTTAGACCCTTTCCTTTTCTGTGACCATATAGATATTATTACTCTTTGTGTCATTTGTTCAACATCTGTTGCTCTGTCCAATTGCCCACAGCCCGTGTTGGACTCCAAGCTGAAGATTCAGGATACATGCGGGGTACACAACTTGCATGGGATGCCTGGTGTCTTGGGTGCGCTTATCGGAGTTATTGTGGCCCTAATGGCAACTGCAGATATATACGGGGAAGGGTAAGTGTTTATTGAACTTCAATGACTTGTTGATGACCGAAAATCCCAATATATTTCTTTTGATCCTCTCTGTCTCTTCTCTTCTTAGAATGAGTGACGTTTTCCCGTTAATTGCTGACACGACTCGTACAGCCAAGACTCAGGCTGTTTATCAGGCCCTGGCATTGCTTGTGGCTCTCAGTTTTGCCCTGGTTGGAGGTACTGTTGTAGGTGAGTACAGTCAAAGTGTGTTACGAAAGACAAAGGGGGTCTTCTTGGAACAGGATATGGAGGGAAACGTTTATCTGTGTGCAGCTATATGTTGTTTCCTGCACGGTTTAGTGATGTCCATTTGTGCCGATGCTTTGGTGTAGTTTGAGGTTGGCTATAAACAAATTTTGGCCACCAGCTGGGGATCTACTGTCACTATAAGCAGTGAGGTCGCTGTGGTGCCCAAAATAAGGTATGGTTCTTCTGGAGAGTGTCTAAAGCACCTTGACACTTTAGATAAAGTCGTATATTAAAATTTATGGCACCGCTGAGGGAATTGAGTCCACCCTTATGCCACCATCATATTCGGGGCCCTGAATATATATCTATTTGGCTCTTCACTATGCGTGGCGGCCCCATATGGGTGTTCAAAAGACCAGACTGGGGACTTTGTTAAATTGGCAAAGCCTTTCTGGGTCCCTCACCTCTCAGTAGCGGCCTAATGTGATTCTGACTATGTGAATTACTATATAACTCTTTGCCCAGAAGCATGGAACATGGGGATCTGCCAGGTGGGGGATCCCATTGGCCATACAAGGAGAAAGGAACTAGATGGCAAAAATTGAATTAAAAAGTTGAGATTTATGTTTCTGTCCGAAGTTGCAAAATGCAATTGTATCTCGGTATGTGACCGCAGTTTGCTCTGCAGTGGGGGGAGGGGGGCGGTGATGATGTGGCAGTTGGAGGTTGTGGTCCAGAAAAAACAGGAGGGTCCGGATGGTTTTAGGGGCTGTTTGGAGTGCCTGCATGACAGAAAATGGCAGCGCTTGCTTTTGCAGTAGGCTGCCCAGGCAAGGGTCTACCCCAGAAATTGGATCATATTTCTGCGATGCATTTGCTATTACATTCTGGGCGGCCCCCAGCATGCAAGAAGCTGCAGCTGCAGTTTTGATAAATTTAGTAATGGATTAACGTATTCATTTTTTTTAAAGTATCCAGATCACATTTCTCATACTTGTAATGGGAAAACCAAAGTGACAAAAAATTTTTTAATAAAAAATACCGGAGAGCCTTGTGATAAAATTGTTATCTTGAGATAGCGTTATCCAGGTTTCCTCCGGTTCCCCCGGCTTCTGCACAGGCTTCTCTGCATGATAGCCAAGCTCAGATATGCTGTTTTTGATCAGCTATGCTTGCCTGGTAGGCACACAGGCTGATTGCGTCGTGTTAGAAAAGTACTTACCTGCACCCAGGACCTGGTGATGTGGTGAGGGCAGATAGTCATCTGATCTTTGTGCTCACACTGTGACCACCGCGGCAGTAAAGTGAAGTTGCAAAGCTGACATCTCAATTTACAGCTGCAAGGGTCACAGCGGTGCAAAGGATCAGATGACCAGCTGTCCTCCTGGATCACCAACCGCTGGTCCTGGCTGCAGGTAAGTTGTAAGCAGAGGATATTTTTCATGAAAAATACCCAGAGAATTGCGGTAAGCAGATTTGCAGGGACAGCTTCTCATTGGGCTTCTCAGGGCTAATTGGATAGCCCCGGGCTGAAGCAATTACCCATGATCGATGATCTCTGGTAATTGGATACCACTCAGTGTTTTCAGTTATTGCATTACGATTTTGTCACAACCAATTTGCATCTGAGATACAGATGTGATCAATATGCCCCATAGAAACGGCAAGGTTGTTAACTACATTGATGTGGCTGCAATTTCACTTGTCAGCAGCAGAGGGCAGGAGTGCTTAGGAATATTACATACACAGGACAACGTAAAACTATACAGTCTGAGTGGGACAACACAACAGAGAACCTCACTCAAAAATGTATTCAAATTATTAATAAAAGTTTAGGTACTTGTTTAGTTTCACGGTGCCCGATATATCGGATGCGATATCAGCCGATATATTGATGCGATCCGATACGGTTTTTTACCTGTTCATAACCCCACTATCCACTACGTTAATTTTATATAGTGTGACGAGCACAGTAATCCGTGTCACCACGCTTCGGGCTCGGTGGCACACTGTACTCGCCACACTATATAAAAACAAATCCATGCGTAGTGGATAGTGGGGTTATGAACAGGTAAAAAATCACATCAATATATCGGGCGCTGTGAAACCACAAGTCCCAGCATGCCTTGCTACAGTTTTGCTGTTAAGGAATGTTAAAACTGTGGCAAGGCATGCTGGGATGTGTAGTTTCACAACAGCTGAAGGGCCACAGGTTAGCCAGGCCTGTCCTATACATTTGATATTGCTTGTGTATAACCAATTGCTCATAACGACCATCAGCCGATTATATAATTTGTAAATGCTCATGTATACTGTAGTAACCAGTTACCCTCCCTCTTCTTGCCCCCCAGGGTTTATTATAAGGATACCCATTTTTGGCTCGCCTGGCGATGCAGAATGTTTTGACGACTCAGTGTATTGGGAGGTAGGTGTCCTCTGGTTCCCCTATTTCATACCCTGCAACTGAACCGTTTTAGCCAGTACAGTACCGGACTGTACCGGCTAAAAAATAAATGTACTGATGTACCGGTTTTCTTCGGCGGCGGCTGCTCCTCCGACTCCACAGGTGATGGCTTCAGGCTGCGATGGATGTACGGCATAGGCGTGCGCAGCGCATTTTTTTAGGGGGTGCACAGTCAAAGGGGTGTGCGTAGCTCCACCTATTGGGCGCGTCTATCACCGCCAATAAGGCATGTCTTCCGTCATCTATTGGCACTCTCTACAATATAAAATGTCTCTCAGCCACACCATTATATCCTGCCTATTGCAGTTTTAATCTTCTAATTACTCTGTGTAACAGTACATGCAAATAATGTCAAAAACATATATGGATGACACAGGTATGTAGTGATATGACAATGTTCTAGTACAATTAACAATGCAAACACACATAATTGATTGATGGGAGCTTCTTTAAATTGAATACAGTTCTAAAAAGCAAAAGTCTTTGGTTAAAGTCTTTGGTATTGCTAGCAACAGAGGTGTTCGTAAGGGTGGGCACAGCATTAGGGGGTGCCTGTGCACCCCTAACACTCAATGTGCGCACATCTATGATGTATGGATGCTATCGGGCCCAGCAGGGGAAATTGTATCCCAGTGTGGCTGCCCGCGTTCCCAGTGTTGCCTTGCACCCAGCAGCCAGTGTTCCAGCATCGCATGACGTCAGCGCGCGGCACCGCTCCCATATTCAGGGCATGGGACTCGGACAACGAAGCAGTGCCTGGTGGTGAGGGGAGCGACCGGCTGGGCAGCCAGTGTTGTCTTGTCGACAGAGTCGGCGTCACTCAGGGGTACCATACATACTTAAAATGAATGTCCGTCCTCAGGTGGGGGCGTGGCCATGCAACCTATATCAGTGACCAGGCCCCCTGTACTGGTTTCCATGGATAAAATGTTGGAGGGTATGCAATTTGCTGCATCACATTAGCGTGTCGGTACTTGTGGCTGCAGTAATAATAGCTGTTGGAGCTGTTGCATAGATATTTGCATGGGACTTTCCATCGCAGGATATTGCATTCCCATTACAGTACAGGCGACTCACAATCAGGGCTGCAGTGTGTACTGTACATGTGCTATTTGTGGTGTACCATATACTTTTGCCTGCAATGCAATGAACTACCAGCAGATGGCAGCAAAACCTAACTTATAGCCGAAACGGCGAAAGCTAGTGATTGTACTCTGTAATAACACTATAGCCCAGTGGTTCCCAAACTGTGTGGTAGTGTCTAGATCCCCTTCAGTTTTGACAATTTTCCCATCATGCCCTGGGTCCACGTATACCTAGAGGGGGAATATAAATCTGTGGTGAGCGAAGCAAGCCCACATAACTGACCCTAAGGATGACATAAACACAATTTACTTCACTTAATATTTTTTCTAAATGACTCCATAAAAAATTTTTGGCCTCAACAAAAATTATAGGGAGCCGTGATTCTAAAAAGTTTGGGAACCACTGCTATAGCCCATGACTTGTTCTAGGTCAGTAGTTCTCAATCTTGATCAAGGGCCCCCAACAGTGCACATTTTCCAGGTCACCCGGCAGGTGCACTCATTATTCACTGACACATTTTAAAAGATCACAGGTGGAGCTAATTACTTCACCTGTGATTCTGTGTGGAGACCTGGAAAACGTGAACTGTTGGGGGTCCTTGAGGACCGAAGTTGAGATCCACTGTTCTAGGTGATCAGCTTTCTGCCTCCATTCTTCTCCCTAGGTACCGGAGGAAGGGGAGCACGCTGCTGTGTACACGGAGGTTCCGGATCAGCAGACACAAGCATAACACAAAGGGGGCGGTTATGTTATAATGACCCGTGGCCTGTAACCACCTAGAGACTTATCGACGATGGGCATCAAGATGTCCTTCATTGGAAGCCGCATCAACCTGTACCTGCTGTCACTTTCCATCTTGGCCTCCGGTGCCAACTCCGCCTGGGAGCTGACCAAGGTCGATGCCCGTCCGGGGCGAGAAGACACGTTGTCTGCATTTTGCAGCCCCACCATGTTTCCCGGTGCGGCGGCCTTTACCAGATGGTGTCGTCAGAGTCCGAGTGGATTTTATCTACATTTCCTCTACAGTCCCTTTAAAACCGGGATGCCCATGAATTACACAGGTTCTGGGGCTGGCTGTCTACAAACCTGCCTGTCCCCTGGTTGTAATTCGCCTCAGAATCCGTGTAATCCACGAGCGTCCCAGTTTAAAAGCATAGTAGGTTAATCCTAATTTTAGTCACATTTATATATATATTATTAACAACCCCGGCACTTTCATCCCTTAACGTAAAATGTGTAACTTGCTGTTTTTGTTGGGATTTTTTGTTTGTGTTTTCAACTTTTCTTTATTTTGGGGGAGTTTTGTAACAAAAACAAAAAAAGTAGCTTGGGGCATTTTATAGGATACAAACTAACAAATGCACAATACACACAGTCTTTACCCGTAAATATAATGAGCACCTCACATTATATTGTAATTCTCGGTGTTCTGGCCGCTAAGCAGGAAGCCGGCATCGGTATTTGTCGCTGACATCCCGATGGCACCACAGCATTAGTGTGGACTGATTAAACGTCACGCTTTTGTTCACTACAATGTGATCTAGGTTATTAGTATTATCTTGTATTGCTATCAGACCTGAGCTCCTCACTTGCACGGTGTAAACCAAGGAGATGGTGAAATAAAAATCTCCTTTTGTTGACCATACAGTGAGCGCTTCCAACAAAGGCCTTACATATGGCAATAATCTCATTGGCTGGGTACACACTAGTCGGTTTTGGATGCCGCGGATATAGTTATACCTAGGGTATGTCGACAATTCTTAGGTGTCGACCTAGTCACTGTGGACTAAGAGTGGTAGACCTAGTGATGATTTATCTAGACATTGTCAACCCTTGGACTGGATACTCTCTGAATCCCCAGTGTAGGGATCACAGAGTAAGAGAACGTGTGTGATCATGAGCGCATAGCACTGAGCATATAGCAGAGACCAGGTGCCTTGCCGGATCGTGCTGTAGACATTATAAGGTGACATAATGAGGTCCCAGGATGATGTCACCCACCCAGTCCGACACTAACCTGATACCTGTTAGGTCAACAGAAGCTGTGAGGCTATATCTCATACAGTAGCTGTGTATTGTACAAACTCTATTTTATGTATTGGTTTTATATCAGTCGCTGTGTATATCTGTATACAGCTGCATGCTTTCTTACAGGAATAAACCATTATTAATAACTGGTCTCTGCTGCTTGTAGGAACAGGACACTGAATTGTGATCAATACTCATCTGCCGCTTATCTGTGTTATGTGACCTAGCTGGGGATTATGTACTAAGCCTTGGGGAGAGGGCTGTATGTGACAGGGGCATTGAGTTATATAGTGGAAAAAGCAGGGTCCCCAGCAGCAGAGTATATCAGGAGATGTATGATGTGTCAGTGAGGACAGGGCTGCATGTGACAGGGGCAGTGGCATGATGTGAGGAGGGGAATGGGGGTAGCAGGAAGCCACAGACTGAGCGTTATATAGTGGGAGGAGCAGGGTCCCCAGCAGCACAGAGTATATCAGGAGATGAGTGATGTGTCAGTGTGGACAGGGCTGCATGTGACAGGGGCAGTGACATGATGTGAGGAGGAGAATGGAGGCAGCAGGAAGCCACAGACTGAGAGTTATATAGTGGGAGGAGCAGGGTCCCCAGCAGCACAGAGTATATCAAGAGATGAGTGATGTGTCAGTGAGGGCAGGGCTGCATGTGACAGGGGCAGTGACATGATGTGAGGAGGGGAAGCCACAGATTGAGAGTTATATAGTGGGAAGTGCAGGGTCCCCGCAGCACAGAGTATATCAGGAGATGAGTGATGTGTTAGTGAGGACAGGGCTGAATGTGACAGGGGCAGTGACATGATGTGAAGAGGGGAATGGAGGCAGCAGGAAGCCACAGACTGAGAGTTATACAGTGGGAGGAGCAGGGTCCCCAGCAGCACAGAGTATATCAGGAGATGAGTGATATGTCAGTGAGGACAGGGCTGCATGTGACAGGGGCAGTGACATGATGTGAGGAGGGGAATGGAGGCAGCAGGAAGCCACAGACAGAGTAATATAGTAGAAGGACCCCCAGCAGCACAGAGTATATCAGGAGATGAGTGATGTGAGGACAGGGCTCAATGTGACAGGGGCAGTGACATGATGTGAGGAGGGGAATGGAGGCAGCAGGAAGCCACAGAGGTATATAGAGGGAGGAGCAGGGTCCCCATCATGTGCTTGCCTACTCCCCATTAAAAGGATTCTCACAATTGTCTGGGTAGCCCCCTGCACCCCAGTAAGCGTGGGTAGATCTCCTGCATCTTGTCCACTTGCTAGTGAAATGGGCAGGTTGTAGACATATATGGAAGCGGTAAGGCTAAGATTAAAATACTGTCCCCCTGCTTATCCTTTAGTTGGGATTCACTACATTTTGCCATGATGGGGGTGGGGAACTGATGAGAAGAATGTGTCCCATGATTGACATCTGCGGGCCTATACTGTATAGTAGCTACTAAAAGCTGGCCTGTGTGTATATAGAATTGTGTACTTTGTTGTGCAAAACGTTACCTGGCCACTAGATGGAGCTGTAATTAAACAATTGTTGTTAAGCAGCCCTGACCATTGCTTTCTAGCACAGAATACTAGGCTTATGCAACCTGTAGCTCATCATCAGTTCTGAAACTGCCTGACCCCATCCTGCCCTCCTGCGTCCCTGTCATCACATCCACAGTATGGAACACAGGATTTCCGGCTTTCACTACTATTTTCTTCCCCTTCAGCACACACTTTTATTTCCCAGTAATAATAATGGAGCAGTGCTGTTCTATGACGTGTGCATTATTTATCTCTCTCCAAGATTTGATAAACATCCTCCACGCTACCGATCTCCAGTCCTCTGTAAGGGCGGGGCTTATGGTAAAGTGGGCGGGGTGTCACATAAAGTGATCGTGATAGAACTCTGCAATATGTACAGTCCCAGCTGTCAATCTAATCCAGAACAACAACACGAACAGAATTTAGACAATGTCTATGTCAACAGCCCTTAGGTCGATTTATTATGTAGTCAGTCACAAGGTTAATATTTGCAAAAGTTTCACACAAGCAAAAGGTTGTCATGGAAAAGGTCGACACAGAAAAATGTTGACATGAGTTTTTCACCTTTTTTTGTCCATGTTTACACCTGAGCCCGTGAACCCCTAATTAGTGTAAATGCGTCCGCTCGCATTAGACCGTCTGTACCCAGCAAGCCATTGTAGGCGTCAACCTTTTGTCATTGTCGACCTAGACATTGTCATTCATTATGGATTTCCCCTCCTGTGCAAGGGGATACGGTCACTAGGTTGACCATTGAAAGTTGACAGGGCTTAGGTCGACAGGATTGGAAGGTCAACAAAAGCATTATGTCGACGATGGGAAGTTTGACAGTCAAAAGGTTGACATGAGTTTTTCACGTTTTTTTTAAGCCGACATGCTGACAGGCGGTATTTCATACCCTACCATCCGCTATGGTGTGCCGAGCGCAGCGAGCCATGGGAGGAGACCTGGTACAATTTGACGGTGTCCATGTTGACTGTGTTGACATTTGGGACAAAAAAAAAATGTGAAAAACTCATGTCGACCTTTTTGACTTCCGACCTTCCGTTGTTGACCTAACGCTTGTGTCGACTTTCCAAGCCCATCAACCTTAGCTAGATAAACCTTTTTCAGGTGTTGACCTTCAGTGGTCAACCCAATGCAAGTCTACCTAAATGTGGTCGACCAAATCTCATACCCCTGTGCAAGCAGCTAACAGGTACAGGGTGTATGTATATATATGTGTGTGTGTGTGTGTGTGTGTATGTATGTATATATATGTGTGTATGTATGTATATGTGTGTGTGTGTATGTATATCAGGGTTGCCGACCCTCCCGGAATTCCCGGGAGTCTCCCGAAAATCGGGTCCCCCTCCCGGTCCCCCGGAAGGGTGGGCAACCCTCCCGGAATCTGGGGGACCCCCCTGAACCCCCCGAATCGCTGCATGTAAATGCCGCAATCCGCGGGTCTCAGAGGAGGGGGCGGAGCTAAAATGGCACAATCGCGTCATTTTAGCCCCGCCCCCTCCATTGATATCAGTCATTTCTACTATATCCCGTCGTGGGGGCGGGGCTTAATGACGTCACCGTCAAGCCCCGCCCCCCCGGTCGGGTAAGAAAAGTCTCTCCGGGCTTCTCCCGGAGAGGAGCATTAAAAAGTCGGCAACCCTGATGTATATATGTGTGTGTGTATGTACGCGTGTGTTGTAGCCCTGGCTGTGGGCGGGCGGTGTTTTCAAAGGAGGTGGGATGTGTATAACGCTGGTCTATCCTATCCCTGGGGGGGGGGGTTGTGTAGAACGCTGGGTGGGGGGGGGTGTCCTAAGGCAGAAACTATGTGTGTATAATGCTGTCAATCACTGTTGTAACCCCACCCAGCGTTATACACACAGGGGATGAGTGACAGATCTGGATAAATATATAAGAGATGTCAATCCTAGATGTGGAATATCTTTAAAATAAACGATATATATCGATAGGGTCCAATTTCGAGGTGTTTCACACTTGGATACAATTTCCAATGTACAATAAAGGTAAGTACCAGAGAGGGTATGATCAGTGCATCTCCTCCAACTTCTAGTATCTGTATGTATATGTGTATGTATGTGTGTGTGTGTGTGTGTGTGTTTATATATATTTATATATATATGCATATATATATTTATAGTGTGTGTGTATGTATATATGTGTTTGTGTGTGTGTGTATATGTGTGTGTGTGTGTGTGTGTGTGTGTGTGTGTGTGTATATATATATATATATATATATATATATATATGTGTGTGTGTATATATATATATATATATATATATATATATATATATATATATATATATATATATATATATATGGTATACACTCTGCAGGTGTAATGAGATGCATTGTAAATACCATTTTTGTGTCACAGGAAATCACTTAGACTGCCGCCATTTTTAATTTAGTGTTTTTTTGACTCGTGTGAAAATTTGAGGTCTAATTAAATCCCAACACCTTTCGAGGGTGCAAAACGATATAATGAGTATTTTTCCTTCTTCCCCTGTGTATTAATGCATTTTAATGTCTGTAAAGAGTGTCCCATTCAAAATGGCTCCTCACAGCACACATCTCCATCTATCTGCCCAGCTGACAGGAAGAGATGAGAGCGGTACAAGGGTTGGGGTATTTGCCCCCCTAAGAGCTTACGGTACTTGTTTCCTAGCACGGCCACAACGATTTAGATCGTTGTGGTCGTAAGATAAAAAATCGGATCGATCGCATCGCATGCGATTTGGTCGCATACGATGCGACCGATCCGACCGACCGATTTTTCACCCGATTTTTTTATTTTTTTCACCAGATTATTTTTAATTGCCCCCCCAAATGTTACTAAGTGGGCTAGACCCCACGATAGACGTCAACCCGAAGCGTGGCGAGCGCAGCGAGCCCGCGAGGGGCGGCGGTGCGCGTCCTCCGACCTTTTCATTCCCCTACTATCCACTAGGGCGTGGAGTGAGAATAGAATAGTGTGGCGAGCGCAGCGAGCCACCGAGCCCGAAGCGTGGCGAGCGCAGCGAGCCCCGCGAGGGGACGCGTATAACTTCACCGGTATACGCGTCCCCTCGCGGGGCTCGCTGCGCTCGCCACGCTTCGGGCTCGGTGGCTCGCTGCGCTCGCCACACTATTCTATTCTCACTCCACGCCCTAGTGGATAGTAGGGGAATGAAAAGGTCGGAGGACGCGCACCGCCGCCCCTCGCGGGCTCGCTGCGCTCGCCACGCTTCGGGTTGACGTCTATCGTGGGGTCATGGCGGGCACATAAAAAATGTAAAATGGGTCATATTGGCCCATTTCACCTTTTTTATCATTTTTCCCTATGTGAGATGGACTTAATCAAGTCCATCTCATCTTGTGCCATTATAATGGCACAAGACCG
The DNA here is from genome assembly GCF_055691185.1 of Crinia signifera. NCBI lineage: Eukaryota > Metazoa > Chordata > Amphibia > Anura > Myobatrachidae > Crinia > Crinia signifera. The sequence continues at coordinate 11,939,435 of NC_139228.1, read as the reverse complement.
ACAAGATCCTCCCGATTTCAATGTTAAAAGATTTTTTAACATTGAAGTCTATGGAAAAATCGGGTCAATCGGTCGGTCGCATCGCGGCCGATTTTAATTGGTCGCGACCGACCGATTGACCCGATTTCTGTCAATCAAAGTCAAAAAAGTGTAAAAAATCGGCCACATCGTGAGGATCGTGTCCCTTAATTAAGAGCCACGATCACTCACGATTGTGGCCGTTCTAGGAAACAAGTACCGAGCTTACTTCCTACACAGATAAGCAGATATACCGTGACAGATGAGAATAATATCTGCCTATTAGCAGTCTTTGTGTGACACTAATAAGTGTCCTGCTCACCATGAAGTCATCCAGGGGTTATAAAATGATCATCCGCAGATTAAATCCCACTCCTTATTTTTATTCTGGTAAAATACTGTGGGAATGGCTGATATACGTATTCCCACATTGCAGCTGGGACTTACTCCATGGCTTCTAAATACGCATATCAATTATTCCAGACAGCAAGGGAAAAGACGGTTACAGCTGAAATAAGAGGGAATGTAATCATAGGAAGCAGATTATCGATCTTAGATCTAGCGATATTATCATGTTGATCAATTTTAAAATATTAGGGATGCGGTCGTGTGATTGGTTTTATTTCTGGATGATTGGCATGTGCTTCCTGTCAATCGAGTTGACAGCGCTAAAAAAAAGTATCAGGATTTTATCGAAGGACGGCCTAGTACATGCGCACTACGTGCTGTACGTATTGATACCAATCGGTAATTGCCCCGGTCTGCGAAATCGCACGATTAGGCACTATGACACTGATGAGGCACACTTACTACCAGACATTGCTAGCGAATGCATCATGGCCCCCACATTCGCTCCCACTCTACCGCCGTCGGCAAGTGTATGTGCACGGATTCCGGCTCGCCCCCGGGTTCCAACACTAGATGGTCTGCTGTGTCCCCAGCTTAAGACCTGGATAATCAGGCAGGTGTGACGTTCTAGATCTAGCGCTGATATTGGCACTTACACCCACGCCGCTCACAAACCGGCGTTCAGACCTTCTCCACATCGTTACATGCCCACAACTCTACGATGGTGTTGGATCAGTTCTGTGCAATCCAATGGTCCCTAGCTCAGTCGCTAAAAATACCTTTTTCATGGAAATATTGATTCGTCAAGGGATTGATAAAGTAATCCTATCAAAGGACATCGGCTGGTATTGTTGATTTTAGAAAAAAATAACAGCCCCCTTTCTGCCATTACAGCCCCCCCCCCCAAGTACCATTGTGTGGGGCTGGAGGATCCATGGACAGGAATGGGACTGTGGTTTCTTTAAGGATGAGGGTTGCAAGGAAGAAGAAGAGGAGGGGGACAACAATCAAAACAAACTGTTCATAGTCCGCGGACAGAAAGGCCATTCATGTCGCCCTGTGTACGTCCCGTGTCCTCTTTCATTGAGGTCTTTATTCATTCAGATCTGTGTGGGTTTAAAAAGGTGTCCCTATTTCTCAGTACAAGCTGAGAGGTCACAGGATTGGGAGTAAGGTCACCTGCCCTGAATGGTCATTCCTGCATTATCTGCCTTCCCCATTCACAGAGTGATAACAAAATATGGAAACGCCTCCACAATGGTCCCTCGGGGACTGTAGGAAGAGACTTATTTCCCCCTTAGAGGCAGAGATTAGCTATATACACAGCCAGTGAAGAATAGGGGTAGGGGAGGTAAATAGGCACAGTGTATTAGGGATGATGGTTCTACGCTCACGGGAACAGAATACAGTGGTAGATAGATCTCTTATAGCAAACCCTAAATGGCTTATTTGTCAATTAATAGTTATGGGATATCTCCTGATATATGTGTGTGTGTGTGTTAATGTCAGACAAAGTAAACACAAGCAAAAGGTCGACATGCAGTAAAACCTTTTCATGTTTCGACCTTTTTCGAGTCTTTTTCAGTTTTTGGACTTTTTCATACTTTATTATTCACATGGACCACAACTGAGAACGATGAGGTGAAGTGAGGCAATAGGCCCGAAGCATGGTGAGCAATGCAAGATTATGCAGTACACTAAATGGGGGTCCGTGTCAACAGATGTCAATATTGACACCATCGAGAAAAACTCATGTCCACCTTTTCATGAGTCGACCCCTTTATTGTCGAGCTTTTGCCTGTGTCGACCTTTTGACCACATCGATGTGTTGCTTGTTGACCTTTTGACTGTCGACCAATGGTGGTCAAACTATTGACTGTCTATCTAATAATCCACACCCTATAAAGCATAGCAATAGAACACAGGTTACTTTCTACCTGCTCTGCACTCAGCTTCCTCCTGTCAGTGACCAATAGCAGTAGTGTGTGCCCCCCACACACCAGTCTATGTAGCAGGTTAGTGTGTGAGTAGCTGGTGATGTCACAGACTGAGCACGGTCACACAATCTAGGCAGCAGGTTAGTGTGTGATTGGTGATGTCACCGAATGAGTGCTGACACAGAGTCTATGTAGAAGGGAAGTGTGTGATTGGATGGTGATGTCACAGAGTGAGCGCAGCGCAATCTCACAGTCTATGGGCCAGATGTATCAAGCTTTAAAAAGTGATAAAATGGACAATGATAAACAACCAGCCAATCAGCTCTTAACTGTCATGCTACAGGCTTGGTTTGAAAAATGACAGGTAGGAGCAGGTGGCTGGTTGTTTATCACTCTCCACCTTGATACATCCGGCCCTATGTAACATATTAGTTATAAACAGGGTGTGGGAATTTTTAGTAATTAATATTATAAAAGTCAGGTCCAAAATAACAGGGGTTAATGTACACAACTGTAATGTGTCAGTTACGGAGGTATAAATATGGGAAGTAGGATGTCTCAGGTGTCAGTAGCATGTGACAAGGTGGTTATGTAGCCAACCAATCACATACTTATTCATGAACCGTTACAGTGTCACACAGCCCTTTTTATCTCATTAAATACAAAAACCACAGCAGCTGCTGAAATTATATTTATCACATAACTAAATATAAAGTACACACCAATGTACTTAAAATATATATTTTTTGCATATGTTGTGTGTTACAGTCTATAATATATTTGCCTTTTGTCATTTGTGCGTTCTCTTAAAAAAAGTTTTTGGCACTATAAGCCAGATATATTAGAGTAAATGAAAGCATTGTTTCCCGTTACAGTCCAGGTTTCAAGAATATCCATGCTTGAGCACAGATGGTTAAATCAAATGAACTGATATACTAATTAGGTCCTTATATCCTGGACTGTAATGGTGGAGTTTGTGAAACTGCATTAAACAGAGGTGCAATATATTTGAAGTATATTTAGAAGAAAAAAAAACCAGAACCATATAAATTACATATATAGCCATTTATTTTATTTATTTATTCAGCGTAGATTTATACATTGGTAACACTAGGTAAATTATTTAATATTTTTGTGAGTAAGTAGATCTTATGGGTTTGTAGAAAATATTGTATTTATAAACTGTCAATAATAAAATACAAATATCAATCTAGTGCAAGTTTCATAATTTGTGCAATATATATATATATATATATATATAAAAGTTGAATGTAGTGACCTGATAAACTGCAGAAACCAATACACATTGGAAATGTTTCAGGATACAAGAATAAAATGTATGTACATATGTATTTTATACAGTACCTACTGTGCTTGTTTGTCTGTGTGTGTGTGTTTGTGTGTGTAAATATATATATATATATATTTGTGATACAATTTGTTTCGAAGCATTCTAGCTGTAATAGCTATTAATTTTATTAATATTGCATAAAACACATAATAACAATTTACAGATATTCAAACTATTACATAATATAAATAGATTATATTAATTCATAATGCCACAATGAATTATTTTGTTAATATACTTTTTGTTTTCCCATTTGTGAAGGGAAAAAAAATCTGAAACAATATTGGAGGCATTTTATTCAAAACCGCAAATTGGAAAGATAAAAATTCCTCTGCTACTGTATGATATATTTAATAATCATAGAAAATAACACATAATTAGTATATTTTTTTAACTTTTGCGCTGATTAATTTCAGATTATTTAGTATGTGTTCTAAAATACATTTTATGAGCTTTCTTTGCATAATTGGACATTTAAAATACTTTGAGATAAGTAATAAAAGGGATTTGTTCAGGGTTAAAAAATGCACAAATATTCACTGCTATTCTTTAAATATATCTTTCTAGACATTATACTCTACACCAACACGTTTGTCATTTAATGAGACATGTATCAGTTTAAGAACAAATGAATATGTTTTATGAACATAAGTTCACGCCCAGAGAATCCTTTCACAATTTAAGAATTGTTAAAATTGACATAATCTAATGGATATCAATAACTGATCACAATATATCTTTAAGTTTATAGATAATAACAATCTTTTCTGATAGTTAATGTGTGTTAACAGATATTGATCATGCGAAAAAAAATTGGCAAGTGTCAACCTTTCCGTCCTCTTCTATCTATAAATGTTTCAACAATCCAAATGTTTTCAATTCCAGTCTACAAAAATACTTGTATTGTTGTATTGTCAATACATTTTACTAATACAATGATCAGGTGTGTAAAACAGTATGATTCTGCTTTCACATTGCAGAAACGGGTATTGACCCTGTATTCTTAAATGGGACTTTAAAACTGGTCTGAACCTTAAGACCTTTCACATTGCAGGTGAAAACTGTTTAAAAAGCATTTAATACCATTCACACATTGAACCTGTTTAACCCCCAAGGGACACGTTTCAAGCCATAGAAATAGAGCCATTCACACTGCCTAAAAAACGGCTTTGAAACGTGTAGGACTCTGCTTTTTAATAGTGTTGGTTAAATGGTATTTTATGTTCTAAATATTTTACTTTATGTGACACAATAAGTAAGACAAGTAATGACTATTTCAATCAAGAATTATCTATTTTTAGACACTTATTTATTAGACCAGCATCAACCATTATTTTCAGTACATAAAATCATTCTATTTGAAGATTTAAATACAAGATTAGTGTTTGATGAGGGGTAAGTGAATGAAAAGATGGTAATACTCTGGTAGACTAATCATGTCCATTCACTGACCAGAATCCCCAGGACCTTAAACAAGCATCATATACTCCTCATGCTTCAACATGGTAAAATCGGGTCTTTGGTAACTCTATTGCTTTCCAAGCACTATGTTATTATAATAAAATGAAATAATAAAAAATTATTCAGCAGACGAAAAGATCTAAATATTGTAGTTACAGTAATGTATTTGATATGTAAAAAAAAAATGAAAATATACATTGTAAAAAATAAATGTGCAATAAAAAAAATCTAAAATATGCCACAAAATAATATTCATAAACAAATGAGTAACATAAAAGTGGTTTAGTCAAACATTTTTATAAGTTTTTAAAACATGTACCAAATTGAAAATGTAAAAAAATTTTATCAATTCTATACCCTTTCCTTTTTGATACAGGATTTATGCTGTAATTAGTAATTTATTAAGCATGTGTAGTATTCGAATCAGAATTATACATATAAATATTGAACTCTACTATAGAAAATCCATTATTTGATTTATAAGCATATATTTCTCTCTTTTATTACATTACACATACAATAACTATGTAGTATTTACAACTCTGATTGTAATTGTGGAAACTATAAGCCATATAAGGTTATAGTTGAATAAGTTTGTAGGAAATATTTTGAGATACAATTATTTCATATATACTAAAATAATAGCACACAATCTAACAAAGGACAGATACTATATCAATTTAACAAGCACACATATAAAACAACACAAAGTAGTACAAAGGATGTTTATTAATGTAAAAGGAAAACAAACATTTGTAGTAAGTATCATGTCAGTCCTTAATATATAATATGGGTGGACACACAATACAGTAAGTACGACATGATATACACAATACAATACAGTATAATATTCCATCTAACAGTAAGAATTTTGGTATACATTTTTTAGATATTGTAAAAAAATAACCTTGATGATTATCTTTACTAAATACATTTACTGTTCAAAATATAAAAATGCTGTATGGTTGTTTGCTTAATATAGTATAAATGGCTAAATTAACATGTGATCCCTATAAACCCTTTTTTTTTAATACAGTGTTTCTTCGAATATTGCGTACCTATGCTAATTTTTTTAAAATAATTAAACATTTTAAAATTTGCACATAAAATCAAATTTTAAGTCCATGAAATGGAATGTCCATCAAAAGCTTGCACTTTAAAACGTACTTGTGAAATTCATGTTCTATTTAAACAATTTGCTGGTTTCATAGATATAGTAATTACTGTTGACATCCATCACGTGATAAGGTGTCATTGGTATGTGCACAATATACCTTTTTGTACTATACAATAGGTGTAATGACATTATATTCTCTTTATATTGTAACTATGAGAACCTTGGATCCGATCAGCTTTTTTTCTCTATTAATTGTAAAGCCAAAAAACACCATTTTATCATTTAGACTTTTCTTTTTAAGAAATCACAAATGTCAATTATCCCTAATGAGCTCAGAAAAAATATACAATAAAAAAGTTAAATAATGAAATAAATTAAAATATCAATGTACAGTATATTTATTTACTTCTAGGTTACAGAAACAATGAAACCCTCCAAAATTGAATGCAAAAGCATAATGAAATAAAATGCTGGATAAATTGAGTTACAATAAATTAAATAACCAAACAAAAAATGTCTACACTGTTGTGTTTCTAATATGTGGTGCAATTGAATCCTTTAACCACCTTGAAGCATGCAAGGGGTTAATTGTGGATGTATGTTTCAAAGAAGCCCATTAAAGTATGAGTCTGCAGAGAATACTGTTAGGACATCTAATATATATATATATATATATATATATATATATATATATATATATATATATATAATTACACAAGTATTGTTTTGGATTGACTATACATTACTTTTTCAGACATTTTTCATTTTAAATATACTTATTATTCTAACAGTTTACCATACAGTAAGCTCACCTTGTTCGAAATTGATGGAGTATTTAATTATGGTACCATTCAATTGTACCATCATTTGTGCTTCATATCTTTGCATCAGTGCTGGAATTCAGTTGCACTTCTATATTGTCAACAGTTAGAGAACCTGATTTATATCACATGATTCTGTTATTAAACTTATTTGCCATATGCTTTCCATTTGCAATCCCTGTTATATTACTCTTAAAAAGATGCTGCTGTTTTCATTACCCAGGTTTATTGGGTTTTATATGTAACAAAATTATGTTGTCAATACCATGAAATTATCAATTTTAAATATTTTTATCTTTGTTTCTGGGACGGCATTCTCATACAAATTAAAGAAAACCATCCATTTTTCAGATGGTAGAGTCATATTCTCAGTCTCTATTGATTTAATTCTGCCTTTTTTTCTGGTTTTATGTATCGTCCCAATTTTTTCCCCAAATTTTGTCCAAGAACGATAGTTATATAATATAATTATAAAATAATATAATTTTTTTTTAATCTGCATAAAAATCCTATATACCAAAACTACCTTTAAAATATTTGCACTTCATGTAAAAAAATAAATATATATACATTTTATTAACATTTTGCTGTAATCCTGTCCTGGGAAAAAATGCAGGTGTTTTATATGATAAATAATGCTGAACTGATCCTCACTCCCATACTGTGCAAAAGATTTACAATTTGCATATATGCTAATGAGTCTATAATTACCAACCAGATATGCATGACTGTAGATGCTTAATTACAATAAATGCATAACGGAGATACAAATGTGTACTTTTATTCCACCTCCCCATCCTCCCTCTTATGAAAAACATATTAACACTGTGTGTCAGGCCACCTCTCACAAAATCTGCATATCACCTTATTAAATATAATACGTATACTTCACGTATAGGCTACGTGTACGTAATATTCCTTTGTAGTTCTTGTATCCTTACGCCATGCCAGTCTCCTCATTTTCTTGCAATGCGATTCATTATCCTCTCCAGAGCGATCCTATCTGCCAATGCTCTGTTCCCTCGGAGAATAGAAAGGAAGGAAAATGTAAAAAAAAAAAAAAGGATTTCAAAATGGGGATAAAATCCCTCAAAAGAGATGGAAGAGAGAAACTACATCTTCTGGGATTGTTGAATGAATTTTTGCATGGTGCTCGCATTTAATAGGTAAGCCTTTAAAATGTTCTTTAAAGCTATTTCTTGCATACAAAAGATGCATCACTTAGTTACTCGGGTAACGTCCAAAAGGGAATGAGCGTCAAGGAGACCAAAAAAATATATATAATTAATAGGGCTAGTTAAGAAACATTCTTCAATGCTCTTCAAAACATAAAACGCTGGTATAAAAAAAAAACACAAAAAATATTTATTGATAATGTTAAAAAGATTAAAATATTGAATTGTTACAATTGTCAACTGTAGTTATTTTATTTTTTTTTAAAAAGGGAATGCAATCAAGAGGTGTCTGTTTTTAATTATAATTATCCTCTTCTTAGTTTCTTTCTGCTAATGAGCATTTTTATTTTTTTTACAAGGTGGTGTGTAGAGTGAGGGAGAGGAGGGGGGGGGGTCACGTGGGTTTAGTGAGGGCGTTCTTAATTCAGCTCCCAGGGAGGGCTAACAATGAGAGATTTGTCTGAACAAAAGCAAGATACAGATGAACCCAGATTTCTCCAACTTGGTGAGAACATAATATTAATATATCCATAGACTAATGAAATTTGGCGTTGTGAAATTAGATGAAACCAATGAAAAAGCGAGAGTAGTTTCTAACTTGCCTGTTTTCTAAATTAATTTGAATGGCAGAAATCCAAATAAAACAAAAAAAATATATATATATATATATATCTGTGTTTGCGGTAACATAAGGCCGATAGCTATAGGAAAAAATTCTATGTATCAAAACAAAATTGTTCCTAATACTTAGTAATTTGTTACTTTATAATGGTTTAAGTCAGACTTACCTTTTTGTGATGTGAGGCTGGAATTGGAAACAGCAAGCCAGTCTACATTGCAAAAGGAAGCATACATGACAGCATTAATAAAAAAATGACACACAAGGGACTATGTTCAATCTCTGAGCGTATTACCATCTTTCTGTTTTTGCTTTCTATCCATCCACAATCAGAGCAGAGAAGACACGGTGGACCCATTTGGCTGGAAGCTTTTGAAGGCGTAAGTAGGAGAATTGTTTATTTAGCTGAAAGGGCCTGACCATGCAAATTGTCCTTGATAATTATGCCACTATGGAAGTCTGGCTACTTCAAATGCATTAAACACACACACACACACACACACACACACACATGCACACAAGGGTTTAGTCAGTAGAACAAAACAAGCGACGGAATTGAGGCTGGTCTATGGGAGAGAACAGGGTGTCTGCGAAGGCCTTTTGACAATGAACTTGAGACATCTCATTAACATTCAGTAGACTGCCTGTCAAGTTCAGGACATACTGAGTTCCCATGCAAGGAGACAGAAAAGTGAATTCATTGTGCATTTTCTACGGACCATTAGTCCAGCTTCCAACGCCAGTCTCAAAATTATCCCTGGAAACCAGACATTTAAAAAAAAAAAGTGTAGATTCAGACCTACAGTATGTGGCTGACAATTGATACACTTCTGGAAGAGCAGAGATGACTCTGTCCAACTGTAAAAAAAAAAAAAAACTCCTATGGAATTTTTTGGGCTATTCAAACTCACAATTCCCCAGGGCTTTTCAGATGGTAATTGGGACACGCTGACCGAACAAGTGATTTGAAATTTGAACTTTGTAAGAGGATAATTCCTGCCATTTCCTGAGGTTAGGACACAGAGGACTTTAATTTTAAAGAGCGTCTCTTCATCACTGCTCCAAAATGCTCTTCTGTTAAGAAAAAAAAAACCCAGAGAAAACTAGAGTTCCCTTCTAAGAAAATAATCACTTTAGGAAAAGAATCATTGAGTAGTGGAGTGAGGGATGGAGGAAGGCCTTCGTCATATTAGGTGTCCATAAGCCAACCCATACCTCTTTCTCCAGCCCAACCACTCCCCCTGGTCCAGTCCTACCCCAATCAACATTTTCTTTGATCAAAACTCAAAGGAATGCAAGGCGGAGCTAGCAGATAAAGCAGTATTTATGTGAAAAGACCCATGCCATGATTGTCTTTCACTCATTTTTTTTCTGCGAGGTTTGAGTGGAGAGGCTCTTGAATTCTATGTAACTGTGGGCATTTCTATATCTGCTGTGGTTAGAGGAGCCACGCTATCGTGCGGCTGCAGTCTTGGCCTTTGCAGCAATACAGTTTGTGAAGGCACCTATGTGAAAAAAGGAGGGATTCTGAGAACCTCGACAAACTGCGAAGAAAAATCCTGAATGGATGGCACCTTGCCTACGTCACTCGGAGATGCAACCAACAGCCACAAGAGGGTAGGATGTGTGAGAATCGTCTCATTTTGCCTGCATCTCCAAGAATGCAGCATCCACTGAGATTTCTCTGTGAGTATATTTTCTACCTTTTATTTTGCAGAACAGTAGCATGGCAATGGATTTATTTAAAACAAATAAATCTATTGTCATAGAATATGGTTTATTGCGAGACGATTTACTGAGCTTGAGTTATTGAAATTTGTCGATTCAGTGTTTATAGTTCCTTTCTAGATATGTAGAGCATATACATATGCAGATTGTGCTTGCCGTGCACATTAATGCCATATTGATACTTTTCACAATGTCCTTTCAGTAATAATTACAATGATTTCAGCACTCACAATTTTTTTTTCTTTCATCAAAAAGCTTTGTGAATAGACCAAGTTGCATACAATGTAGTAACAACAGTCACATTATCTCTTGTCTTATTATTATCTTCAATGCTTGCACTTAGCGTCTTAATTTAAAAGGAGTCACAATGTAAGAGGACAGTGGAATTGTGCATTAGCGACGGGCCCCCTTAGAAAAGGCCTAGACAAGGAAATACGTCTTGTTTACCTCTCCTGCACCTCCAAATATCATTGTATATTCATCTGAAGTGGCCAGCCTTTGTGAATATTAATTAAAAAAGAAAATCTACACGTATGGGATAAAACCTATTTTAATTCAAAACAAAATGTTTGCTAATTGAATGCCTTAGTGCACATTTTTTTTCCCCCTTACAAAGCGTGTGATTAAATTAATTCAGAATAGGTTTTAATAGGAAATTAATTGTCAGGCAGAGAATTTATTTATGGAATTTAGTAACGCTGTTAAAGCGGTCGAATGAACTGTGAGTTTATGCATTATATTTTGATGGGAGTATTATGATTAATACCATTTTTTTAACTATTTATCTCAAAGCTTTTAAAATGTTTATATATAAATACTTGAGAATTTCATAATATACTTGAGAATTTCATAATTTACACTCCCATACAAGCCTTCACAAGTAAGTACAGATAGATGTGAGAGATCTACATTTAAAAAAAAAAAAGATTCAATAAATATATTTTTTGGTAGACCAATACAAAACAACACTTAGGTCAGCTGGGATGGGCCTACTAGCAATATTCTTTATTTATAATACAAAGTATATCTTAAAATGTATAGATCTATGTAGATTAAATTTACATATTTTATTATCTAATATGACATTTTCAAATTTTAATGCATGTTTTACTGATCTTTATTTACAGCACCATTTAAATTAATGTAACAATTAATACACTGATTTGCATGGCGTATTTTATATAGGGGCTGATAGTGTCTAGCGATGCTAGTGTTTTTTATTTTCTTTCATCTTTTAAATGCTTGATATTAAAAATTCGAGTATTTTTCAATAAGTAGAGCAAATATTAGCCTTTCTGGAACGAATAACTTAAGGTGTATGAACTTGGACACATAGATATTAAATATTTCTACAAATAACAATGGTAGTTTTAATAATTTTTACATATTTTGGACAAAAACATTAATGTAGATCTGGCTGAGGAGGCCTCCATTACTGTAGTGCTAAGAAATATATACAAAATGGTATTTCTATGTTAACGGTTTAGAAATAGACTGATTTACAATACTCTCAAGGGGAGATTTTACATTTCATAAAGGCTTGGAGGCTATGGTCCGGTGAAAATTGTAATCTTTGACATAACTATATCATACACCTAAATTCATTGACGTCATTAATTTTTTTTTTTTTAGAAACACAAGGGTGAAATTTCAAGAGCAAAAGGTATGAAAGGCTATTCATTTTTTTCCCCAAAATTTATTACTGCATTACATATAAGTTGACGGACAGGTGGCATTGCATTACATTATATGAAAAATAGTTAGTGTTTATGTTATATATATTTATAGATATGGGCACACACATCATGTACACTTGCTCAGTATATTCCATATAATGTAATGCAATATATAGTATATGTGTCTGTGATCTGATGCAATGATACAAATTTGCATTAAATATTGAGAGAGTATTTCTGTACGATAGAAGGCCATGGAAGGGGCATAGAGTCTCTCGATAGGCGATGTGATTGTGTCGGCAGCATTCCGCCATTTTAGGTCTTATGTTGAGTAATCAGGTGATGTATCACGTCGGTGCCATGGTGACTGTTTACCTATAGGAAGTGTACCGGTGACAAGTATTTTGTTAGTAGTTTAGGTGTTCTGTTTTACCGTTCTTAAAGTTTATCAATTGCATTAAGTAAAACATAGATAAATAGATAGATGGAAAGCTGATTAGGGAAATTGTAAATATAGGTGGTGGCATTGCTTATATCTGTACCCCAGCCTACTTTGGCTAGTATGTACAGTATGTATGGTGTGTGTGTGTGTGTGTGTGTGTGTGTGTGTGTATGTATATATATATATATATATATATATGTATATAATTCTAAATTATATATAAAAATATTATGACATTGCTGAAATTATCACTCTATTAGCATTGCCTTTATAGAAATACCCATGTGATTTGGATTTTGCAGCTAATGTTGGCAACCAAGTGATATAAATCCATAACACACTAAGCCTTAGAAGGAAGAGGACTGGGATAAGGAACCAGCAAATCAGCTCTTAACTGTCATTTTTTAAACACTCCTGGTAACATGACAGCTAGGTGCTTATTGGTTGGTCTTTAATCTTGATCCACAGCTTAGTCCCCTTAATTCTCCCTACCTACCTGATTTTAATATTGGCTAAAGTGTGTGTGTGTGTGTGTGTGTGTGTGTGTGTGTGTGTGTGTTGGATGGGATGGATTTCTTGTATCAACTGGTAATAAAAGCTGGTATACATTATGGTGTTGGCATCTGAATGGCATTCACTTTATGTGGCAGAGCCATATAAAATCACCTACCTGATTCCCTTATTCACAGCAGGCCATTTTGATTGGGTGCAATTTCTAAGGGCAGATGAATCAGAAAATGAGGAATCAGCATTAATATTAGGTAGGCATAGAGCAAAACGGATAAATGGTTTTCGTCCTACCATATACGTCTTACCCCCCCCTCTTCCCACCCCAGCCCTAACCCCGCTCACCCACGCATATGTATTTTTGGCTGAGGGTTTGCTAAGTAGACATCTTCAATCTAATCTCTAAAGTTACAAAACAGGGATAGTGACTGTACTGTAAAATGACAGCAAGACTCTAATATAAAAAATATAAGGTGAGGCCATAGCCGGTTATTATATTTTATCATCCATGTATTATAAACCTAGGGGGAGTGGAGCTATGCCGTTTGACACAAAAGGATTTAAACATCACCCCCCTGGCTTTGTTTGTTAATATCCTGGCATATTCTGATATTGAAATGCTCTAAAAAAAACAAAACAGTGATCTAGTAGATTATTAATTTGGTGCAAATATTTTGCTTGCATTGCAAACGCGTAATTTTCCGTACCGAAAATGAAAAGCTGGTGTCTCCAAACAGGTCCAGTTACCATCAAAACTATTATTTATTATACATTTGCTGATGCCAGGACTTCTCTTCATGTAGGAGAATTTAGGAGGCACATTAACAGCTGCAGTTTGGGTTAGCATGTGATATATATATAAGACACATTTAACATATAGTTTTAAACATTATTATAGTTCTTGCTATAAGGATGCTTAATATGACTGGTAGGTCCAAAATTTGCAGAAACTATCGGTGGTAATCTCGTGATGTTATTACAGTAACCATACATGCCTCCTCAACTGTAACATCTGGGAGACTGACAGAACCCTGGGTGGCACTGTTGGACTCTGGGTAGAGCATGCAAGTCCCCTGGATTCTGCCACCAACACCTGCTCATTGCACTTGTGAAGTGGAAGGTCTCAGTGGCTAGAAGACTGGCAAGAGAGGAAGAAACATCGATATAGATCCTCTGACCACCAGTAAGCCCATTAGTTAGCATTCCCAGCGGTGGTGGCATGCTAACTCCACCCTCATAACCACCAGGGGGAGGAGCCAGATACTGTATAAACTGTACATACTGTAATAGCGCATTCCTCACCCTGCACCGATACGGAAACACATGCCTGGATACACCCTCCCAATTGCTTTGACAAACAACACTTGAAGTCCCATTATATTTTTATAAAGGCAATCCCATTTAACCATTGTGCAACCAAATCTCCCTGCATTAATTTAGCAGGGGAACAAAGGAGACGTAATCAGCTACTGCTCGCCTAACCTGAAGTTTGGCCAGCTGCCTAAACCATATGCCAATAGATGCACGTACAAAACAAATAATTGGCAGCCATTTCTTTTGTAGAACATTAACCCTCTATAGTCAAAAACAGTACTTTAACCCCACCAAACAGAATATAGCTATTACGCAGCTAATGTTACAATTCACTTAGTATTGCAGAGCAGGATATTTGTACGTACAATATATTAAAGTGTGTGTATGTATGTGTATATATATATATATATATATATAGGGGGGGAGGCGGTGGCACTCCAGTGCAAGCGACAGAATTTAAGCCAAAAAACTGTAGGTGCCTTCCAAGGTGAAACTCCCGTGGGAGTTCAACGAATGTAGCAATGTAGTGGATGCGGCGGCACTCTAACAATAAGACACGGACGGCAAGGGTAATATCCAACGTTTCGTGGCGGCGTTGCCACTTTATTCACTGGCACCTTGATAAAGTGGCAACGCCGCCACGAAACGTTGGATATTACCCTTGCCGTCCGTGTCTTATTGTTAGAGTGCCGCCGCATCCACTACATTGCTATATATGTATATATATATATATATATATATATATATATATATAATGTATGTGTGTGTATACTCTTGGTTTATCTCTTGGTGATCTTCGCTGTTGCTTCTTTTGAAGTGTGTCTATTTCATGCATGTATTAATTAGCTGTTCTCATGCCCCGTGGACTTGTACATACAGACTACATATATTAACAATAGCACATGCATTATGCAGTCTGGTGGGAGGTGTATGTATCCCCTATACAGTAGATCACTAATAATTAATAACAAAGAATATTTTACATTTGACATTTATATAACCTGAAAGAAAATGTATTTATTAGATATAGGGCCAGATGTACTAAGCTTCAAAAGTGATAAAATGGAGAGTGATAAACAGCCAGCCAATCAGCTCCCGCCTGACATTTTTCAAACACAGCCTGTGACATGGCAGGCAGGAGCTGATTGGCTGGCTGTTTATCACTCTCCATTTTATCACTTTTGAAACTTAGAGAATCTAGCCCTTAATCTGCAGCTGAGGTTAATGGTATGCTGGCGGTTTATCACGTGGGAGGGATTAGCAGGATTGATAATGGGAGAAAGTGTATTACATCATAGTGCTGGGCGATGGCATGGGAGGGCGTCATAATACCCAATATATTACATTGTATGGATTGTCAGCAATACTACTGGTCCTGGCATATGCACTGGGCACACATGGGTGCACTGATAGCTATAAATATATGTGATTATATTTTATTATATGTGGTAGATATGGCATGGATGGGTAGATAGATAGATAGATAGATAGATAGATAGATGCTTCCTGCTTTGCACCTACTCAGTGTTACTGATGTCCAGACAGCACCAAGGAGCCCGAACAAATAGACTAGCAGGAGCCTCTAGGTCCACATCCCAGCATGCCTTGCAACAGGTTTAGTATGGCGAAATAGCATAACTGTTGTAAGGCATGCTGGGATGTGTAGTCTAACAACAGCTGGAGGTTCTTCATCACTGTTCTATGCTGTAATGGCTGATTATCACCATTTGGTGATAGTGCCGGCTGCTTCGTATTCCATAGATGGGGAATTCGGCAATTGGGAACTGCTCTTGCAATTGGAAATTGGGGACGGCAGCATATATCTCTGATGCCAGCTGCAGAACCCCTACATATATCTGGGTGGTACTTACATTCGATAGATATGAGATCGATACTGTAGACCGTTCTTACTCTCTCTGCCTTCTGTTTCTCTCCTCCCCGCTGCCGCCCCTTTTGTTCGTTGCGTTAGCTGTGGTTATTATACTGTATATTTGATCATCGTACTCTCATCTTTGTCTTAATGGCTCAAACATCTATATTATGTACATTTTCTTTCCCCCCTATAGAAGTACCATTGTACAAAGATGGGAGTGATGGGATAATGCTATGGGCAGCCAATCAGAATCTGCTTCTTATTTATCGAGCACTTCTAGAAGATAATAGATATAATCTGATTGGTTGCCTATAGCAACATCCCATCTTCAATAGAAATGCCCATCTGAGTAAATAAACTCCAGAGAGAGGCAGGCCTCCGTGCTTAGGCCTCAGAGCACCACTGGCTATATTGTCCCCCGCTATGTAATACATGCATGTATGACCGTTTCATTCTAGGAATTAAAAGACAATGTATAGGGGTATAAAGGGGTATATAGTCCACCACATGCATTAGTGAGTCCCCATCGAGTCTTCCCAACATTTTAAAGGGGCAATCACTGTGTTTTGCCTGTTAAATGATTGCCTCCTATACATCATTGATCCGTTTCCCCGGGAACTCACCAATGCCTGCATATTCCATAGTGTCAGAGGATACCAGAACTGTATATGGCAGTACAGGACAGTATGGCATGGAGTTGAGTATTGCAAGACAGAGAATTGGAACGGATTCACAGCTGCGTCATTTCGTGGTCGCCCCTTCGCGTGCTGTATGTGCATCATCTGTGCGTATCAATGTGAAGGGCCTGAGAGGCCTACCGTCTGAGCCTAAGCCTGCCCAATCCATACAGCAGGTGCAGGTTATCCTGTCTAGGTATGGCCTCTAATCTGAATGATTCATAGCCTCCGTATGCGACACACCGGTGACACACCCACAAGATGGCAATGAGCCATGTGTCAAATAGTCAGTCTGTGGCAATGGTAGCTAGCTCTCTCTGTTTATGGTGGAACTATAAGTCACAGCATGCCTTGCCAATCACTGATCTGTGCAGTAGCACTCAGCCTATTGTTTAGTAATTTTATATATTCACAGAATATAAACGGTGACTAAGGCTGGATACACACTGGCCAATACCGTATATCGTCCATTCAATGCGAACAGTATATCGGTAGTGATCCGGTATGTCTGTGAATGACATCGATTACAGACATATCGCGTCAGCCATGCAACAAAGACAATGCCGACATACAATAACACTGTCACGTGTGACTGTCCGCTAATACACTGGCTGCAGGGACTGCCGACACTGACGTCACAACTGGGTGGGCAAATTCAAATACCTGCCAAGCTGGGATGTCTGGACTGACGTATTCAGTGGCCAATCAGTGACTGTGCATCCTTACCATAATTGGCTGATCGGTTAATGCAATGGACATCTGTGTATTGTGTGCCCGGCCTAAGATTATCCAGATAAATGGCTGCTCACCTTCCTCTACAGCACATGGGATTATGCTCTCCGTACGTTAAATTTATTTGGGTGGAACTTTGATGTACAAATAAAGTATAATTATTTGATACCGTAGTGCGGAGGACAGCATTGCTGTTCAGGCAGTATAGGGTTACATAAGCACACTGACGTGATTGGCATGGCCGGTAGAGGAGAGAAAGGAACCTGTATAATGGGTGGTAGGGTTTGTGAGAAAGAGACGGAGAGACTGGTGCTGACCGAGAGCCAAATATTGTATCCTCCCCATCCCCAGGTCCGCCCTATTTGGTTGAACGAAGAATGTGCCAGTATGTCCATCAGGGTTGCCGACATCACAAGCATCCTGGCCAATACCAGACAGGAAGGAGGGTTGTGTAAAAGAATGAATGAATGTGCATTGGTCTAACACCCCCTAGAGCAGATGATTCATCAGCGCAGCAGCATTGCAACATGCAACCTTTGGGCCATAGAGGGACGAGGGAGCTCAGTGAGGAAGATGGATCTCAGCATACGTGTTAACCCCGTAAACAGATTTTCAGGATTGTTTGAGGATTTGAAGGATGGCCTAAACGTCTTTTCATTTGACATTACACGCTCTCAGATTTACATGGCCTTGTGCTATAACTCCTGGAGAATTTTCTCTTCCCGACACGATGAAAAAAAAAAAAAGGTTTACGGAGGGCTTCACCTGCTTATATAACGCAGCGTTCTGATGAGTTCTCTTTGTCTGTTGTATTTCTTATCTTGTTGCAATTTTATATGTGGTTAATATTCAATGTGCAGAACCTGGTGGGAGTGTGGGTAATGTGGAGCGGAAAAGATGGTTTTAGATTTTGCACGTCTGCCTCTGGAGAGCTAATATATTTTAATTAGTGAGTCGTACGGGAGATTTAGATCATTCCATTGTGAGTCTTCTTTGTAACATAATCGAAGTATGGTCTCATCGCTTGATTAACTAACGAGGCAGTTTGTGATTAAACCAAGAGGCGTCATCCTCATTGGTGTCCAACGGAAAAAATTATGTAAGATATTTCACAGTGGGGGGGTTTAGGTTAAAGCATTCAGATTTATTTTCAAAATATCGCTACTACTAATACAAAAAACAGAAAAATTATATATATTTATGTGTGCGTGTGTCTATATATTTTCGAATGAACCCTTTCTGGCAATACATTAAATTTGATGAATATGCCATTGTGCAATTTTGTGTCTTAATTCTTTTTTCTTTTAGTATATGTGTATCATACAGTATACCATTAAACTAACATGTATACTGATGGTAAAAAATGTGACATACAGGTTGGTAAACTTTTTTGTATTTCCCAATTAGAAGCCAAGACAGGCGAATGTGGCAGAGGAGAAGACGTCTCTACAGGGATTGGTGGCAGCAGTGGGATGAATAGGGGTTAATTGTTATCTTTGGTTATCTAGCTGTATGAGTGTTGTCAATTCTTCATAAAGCTAGATAACCGAAAGTAAAAATAACCCCATTACGCGCCTTGCTATGATGGTTGCATCTTTATGGTGTCGGCAGCAGAGAGAGACACTCGGACCTCCAAAGAACTTTGAATGGAGTCGGGGGATGAAGAACTGTTTAAAAGTGTTTATTTGCTCCTGGAATTTAATCTGGAGGTAGGACTTTTATCATCCATCTTCTGTGAGGTTTAATGAAATATGAATGACCTGATCTTGGACTATTCCACGATTTCTCTGTGCCTGGGCTATGACATCACCACGCAGGAGACCACACACTTTTCAAGAGGTCCTGGTGAAGAAGGAGAGGCCCAGCTGTGCGAAATATATTCACGGCACTCCCTAGAATTTGAACGGCAGATAAAATTCACATTACATTGATGTTTCCAAAAATATTTGCCTTTGACGTTTGTTGGGAGAAGTATATATAAATATATTCTGTTGCACCCCTAGCATTGACTGAATTAATAACAGGTAACAAGAAAGGCAAATTTAAAAAGTTTTGAAGACTTTTAACATTTGGAGGTGGTCATCTGGAAAGTGGATCAAGATGTCTGCCAGGAATTTCTGGTCAGCCTATGAGCTGTTGAGGCCAATGTAATCATCTGATCGGATTGTGACCTTTGTGACTTTTTGTTTGTGTCGCCTTGGCCTGTATGGGGCAGAAGAAGTTGATCATTTAAAGACCTGATTTTTTTTTTTTGCCCGTAAAACCTACCCCTTGTGCCTTGATTCCTCCTCGACATTTGAGGATGGCTGCAAAAAATAATATCTTTAGTTATTTTTTCCAATAAAGAATGTGATAAAATGCTTCATTGACACAAAGCAATATATCAAGAAAAAGCTCAACTTTAGCCTACACCTACTTTTTTACTTGTAACTTTCCCTACCGAGCACAATATATTTTTATACAATTTTAAACTCTCACAAATACACAACGCTCAACCAGGAAAGATTTTAGAATAAAACTATGTGTATACATTTCTTAAAAAGTCTGTAACCACGAGGAGGGGTGGTGGTGGTGGTGGGGTTAGAGATCTAGCTTTCCTTCCAGTTTGATTTAGCCTGTATAATTAACTTGTTTTCCGCTACAACAGCTCTGTAAGAGAACTTTTTATTTCAGTCTCTGGAAGCGACATTTGACCAGAGGTCGCTCCCTGCTGAGACGGATTGGGTTTTTAATCCCACCCCCCTATGTAAGGGGATTATGCAATTAGAAAATACCATACAAATAAAAGATCTGCTTGGAGAGCACCTAAACGTGGATGAGAGATTATTTAACCCTATTGAATGCTGTTTTCTCTCACACTTAATGGGGTTAGCTTGTAATTTGGAGAGCATGATTTAAATATAACAGGACTATAGTATAGTGATTGATGCTGGTCGAATAAACTCACAGTCCATATAATAGGCCTTGCACTGCCAAACCAGCATAATGGTTGCCATGGTCTACGTGAGACCACAATCCAAAGAAGTTCTCATGCAACAACATAAAAAAAAAAAGTTTGGAGATTATAGTTTCTGGAATAAACATAAGAAGAGGTTGAATGTAATATAACGGTATACTAATTTACAGGCTGTTCCATGCACCATTGATCTAATGAATTCAATGCAGGAACAATCATTTTTGTGAGTTGGTTGGGTACGGTCTCCAGGAAATGACCTAAAACTCTCTGTAAACCTCCCTATTGTTCTCACTAGGCTGTCTAGCTCCATAATAGTATACCTTGCCTTATGTATCTAACAAACAGGATAGATTCCATTAATCCAGCAAATTTGCATGCATTTGCACAACGCTCTTATAGTGTTGCAGTTCAGTAATACAATTTGCCTTTAACAATGAATGAACTGAACATTTGTATTGCCATTTTTTAGAAAAGACTACACTTAGGGGTACATTTACAAAAGCTTCTAAAAATGATGAGAGGAGATGTTGCCCATAGCAACCAATAAGATTCTGCCTATCATTTTCTAGCATGCAATAGAGAAATTGTAGAGATTGGTTGTCAGGGGCAACATCATTGCCTCTAAGCTGGCTCTGTAGGAGACTCGATTACTTGAGTTGTGTTATATGCATTCACAATGATAAATATGATTGGTAAGAGCTTGACGCAAAGTCAACACTAGGTGATAGAAGATAGAGTACCACTCATAGAAAATGGAATGCTCTGGAAGGCCAGAATAAAGGCCGTTGGATGACTACATTGGTGAAATTAACTTTCTTATGTCATCACCTACAAGATTGCAGAATTAAAGGTTGTCCCTTTGTCTACATTGGTGATATTTTTAAATGAATCATTTTAATTAATTTTGGAAGTTACTTTGCATTTAAATATGATTTGGTAAAACAACTACTACTATGTGTCTGAAGGAATTTGGCTAAGCAAAATCTATCAACAACTTTTTGAAAGGTCTATAGGGTTATTCTTGTTTGCAGAATAAGTTATAACATCAAATATGGCGGTGGTTGACTAATTGGTTCCCAAACTTTTTTAAATCAACTTGATTGAACTTTTAAAAATCAAGGCGCCCCAGAGTATTAGAAAAAATTTTTGCGCCATCCCTAAGCTAAAAGTTTCTAATTGCAAAATTTTGAAAAAAATATTAAATTAACTGAATTGGGTTTATATGTCATCCTTACATTTAGTTATGTGGTAAGGGCTAAGATTGGTAGCCACCATCTATGAATTTGCCTATTGATTTCAATTGGTCTTGGACCACCAATCCAAGGCACCCTTGAAAGTGTCTCGATGCATCTCAGGGTGTCACGGCATACAGTTTGGGAACCACTTATATAGAGTACGAATCTGTGCCTTCATTATTTAATGGGATGTTCTCCAATGGGAATCTCTACGGTGACCAACTAGTTAAGACTCAATCACTTTTTTAAACCACTTTATTGACAGTAATCAGCAGAGCAGCCCTTAGCTATTTTCCCCCATTAGACTATTTGCCCTTTGACATCCTTATGGAGGAAACCATTCCTAAATAAATCTAAGAAAGAGCCAACATGGGGTGGATTTACTCAAGCTTCTACAAATGAAAAAAGGGGATGTTTTCTATAGCAACCAATACATTTCTGTCATTTATTTTCTAGGATGCAATACAGTAGTGATAGACAGAATCTGTTTGGTTGCTATGAGAAACATCACCTCTTTTGATGTTTAGAAGCTTTACTAAATGTATCCCTATGGCAGATTGGCACCATGGTAGATGATTTTTTTTTTTTTTGGGTAATATAATCTTTTTGTTTGCATGAAGAAAGACCAATTGTATATAAATATATATTTTAGAAGCAAAACAGTAGGGCACTTTCTGGTATCAAGGTAGGAAAACTGTTACCAAGTTATATATACCATGTATTACATATGTAGTATTTTTATATGTCCAGGGTGTTAATAAATGTACATTTAAGAAAGTAATCAGTTTCTATTGTTTTTTCTAAATATTAAAATGTTATTTTGGGTGTATACATGTGTGTGTGTGTGTGTGTGTGTGTGTGTGTGTGTGTGTGTGTGTGTGTGTGTAAGTGTATGTATGTGTATAAATATATATATATATATATATATATATATATATATATATGTGTGTGTGTGTACGTGTGTGTGTGTGTGTGTGTGTGTGTGTGTGTGTGTGTGTATATGCAGTATGTCATATACTTTGGTGGGTTTTTCCCCCATATTAAATCTTAACATTCTAGAATGTTCTTTAATGCACCATGTCTCCTGCTGAGTTATGATTTATTAAATCTCTGCTCCCTGTCTATAATGTCATTAAATCATGTTTTATACTTCATAATATGTAGTAAAACATCTTAAATAATAATATCCTTTCATAACCAACAACTGATCTCCTCGGTGAGGAACAAATGGAAAATTTTCATCAAAATGTCTAGAATGTAAAAACATATTTTTTGAGGGATAATATCAAAAAATCCCAAAAAATAATAATAATATTAATAAAAAATGCATAACCCAACAAGACGTTTACGAGTGAAGCACTCAGCCACTATATAGCAACAATTTATTTTAAGTCTAACCCAACGAGTTTGTGATATAGTAGGCAATTAAGACTGTACTTCATGCTGAGACCTCCACCTCTGACTGTACTTGATATATATAGTATATTAAATTACGCTGACAAGATGAGGAAGTATCCGTGAAAGGACTGGCTGGGAATATTACTTTGCTTATCCCATTCACTATTAGAAATTAGATAAGGATATCTGACTAATTAAAATTTTTATAACTACTGAACATTATATAATAGATTTTCTCCTATGCACTTGATATTACCGCCTATCAAGTCTTTTTTTTTTTTCAACTAGGGGCATTATTGAAAACTGGTGCACAGGTAACAGTTACTGTAACCCATAGCAACTAAACAAATATTTGTTTCAATTTTCCAAGCTATATTGACTGTAGTTAATCAGGCAATATTTTTTTTTAATTAAAATGAAATACAAAATATTACAGCCAGGTCAATGAAATGTAAGTCACCGTAAGTAAATATAAAATGGACCTATGTGAGCCGAATTTCAGTTTGGTTTATGGTTCGGGGAATAGGTGTGAAGTTCTGTATTAGGTTTAATATGTCACAGTACATCTGAAGAAAATTTCTGGTATTTGAAAATACTAAATTAAAAAAATTCACACATCCACAAAAAAATATTTATCTTTTATGGATAAATAATTTTAAAATTTTGAATGTTTAAAAATATATATGCTATTCTACATACCCTACACTAAAATGTTTAGTTGATCTATAGTTTGAATGCTGGGTTTTCCGACAATATCTCTTTGCCTGGGTTGTGTATTTAAAAAAAAAAAAAAATCCTGTGAGTGACAGACCCACATGTGCATATTGTAGTGTAAATATTTTGAGGGGAAAAATAATTGCATTACATGAAACATCTGAAAACCCACCTAGCTAGGTTTGCCCATCGTTTTCTCTTCCACTTTTGATTCCCTGGTTTGTGCATGTATTTAATCCTAATCTTTCATTTGCTAATTCAGGCCATTTGAAAGGCAACAGTAGGAGATAAAAATTCCTGTAATCAGAAACAGGATATGTAAACCAAGGATTATATAAAGGAATTGACCATAAAAGTGTCCGCACATGACCTAGTTTCGAATATGTAGAGAGGTTAAATGTGGATTTTTGGCAGTAGGATTTGCCCAGTAGCAACAATCAGCAGCAACTTTTTGCAAGCCAGAGATCTCCAGGAACCAAAGTGTTCAGAAGGCAAAGTGTTCAAGGCCAGTGCAAGGTTTTCTGGCACCCTAGGTATAAGCATTAACTTACCGGTCCCACCACCAAGAACACAGCAATAAAGACTTTCCAAGTGTGGAGGGGGTGTCTTACAAGTTCAACACCTGCATTTGCATTAATTTCAGCAAGGAGGCCTCTCTGACCTATCCTTAATTGTGTGATAGATTTAGGGGCACACCCGGATTCAGGAGCACCTAGGCAGCTGCCTAATGGTAAAGTCGGCTCTGAGTGTGTGAAAAAAAATTTAGTTAAAAAATTATTCTCTCAAGGGGACAGGCTTGGCTTCCTACTGCTGCAATCAAACAATTTCTGTGTTTTAATTATTTGCAATGATGAAGGTGCTTGTGGTTGCTGGAAGGTGGCAGCCATCAGTATACGCAGGTCCTGTTTCAGTACAAACATTTTGTCCACCCAAAGGCCACAAATTCTCATCTGCTTTTATTGACACAAGAAGCCAATGCATTCTTGGTTTCATTGATGAATGTAAAGTTTTGGCCCAAGTAGGATGATGATTTGAACCAAGGTGGAAGAAATCTTACTACACTTCCTGGACAAGAATGAGGTAATATGAGGTCCTATTGTAGTTCTCACTGTAAATGTTTCATTTTTTACATCAAGTCCATCATGGGAAGTTGCCTCTCTTCTGACTTTTGGACCTTAAAGACTTAGGAACAACGCAGAAAATATCTAATCCTTGAATGGTGACAAGAGAATATTCTCTTGATAGGCCAAATTAATTACACCCAATCTGATTTTGAAGCTCAGTGTGCTGGAAATTTTTGATTGTATTTATAAATGGACAGTGGTACATTTCTGAGTACGAACAATTATTTGTAGACCATCTGAAGCAGAAAAAAATATAGAGGACTGGAGTACTAAACACAGAATCATTTGTAAAATAATAATAATTTATTACTTAATGATATATTTTTTATATCTCTAAAAATACATTCTGCGTATTTTTTAATTATTACTAAACTTGATCAATTACACAAAAATTGTATAGTATATTACGAAAACATGTAGGTCTTGGAAAACACATATGTTTAAACCAGTAAATCCCTCGTCATTCATCATTATAAATACAGTTGTTAATACTGATGCTTTTTTAGAAAAAAAAAATACAAAAATTTTTGTGTAGACAAATACAATAATAACGTTTTCACAAGACTTGAAAGAGCATCTCTAACGTCCTGAATATTTTCTCAACACTTCATAGAAAACACTCGGAAGGACGTCCAGTCTCATGAGACGCAATCAATCATTGGCTTTTAAAGCTGAGTTCTAAGACACTGGGGTGTGC
Organism: Crinia signifera; assembly: GCF_055691185.1. Taxonomy (NCBI): domain Eukaryota; kingdom Metazoa; phylum Chordata; class Amphibia; order Anura; family Myobatrachidae; genus Crinia; species Crinia signifera. The sequence continues at coordinate 11,913,515 of NC_139228.1, read as the reverse complement.
CCCCTGTTTGGTGCATTGTTTAGTGGATTCCAAGGAAGAGCTGATGGCTGCCTCAACAATGACAAAAACATGTCTGACTTGAGAATCCTGAAGAAATAGAATTTAGACATAAAAATTGTCACTTAGACTTCGAAATAGGACAGACACTAAACAAAGAAGCGCAGTGTGTGTTTTAACTGTCACACCCCAAAAAAAAACAGTTGACAATTAAAAGATGCATACAGACCATAGACCAGGAAGAGAGTCTTAGACCAGTAAAGAGTTCATTTTATTATATACTCTATGATGTTTCTGCATGACGTCAAATTTCAACTTAGGTACATGTGAAATTTATATGGAGATCTTAATAAACCATTACAATTTCTTACTGTTCTCTTAATCTTAATTGAATGTTAATTAATTAATTAATTAAAAAAAATTGTATTTCACTCACTAAATGTCACACACTGTCACTCTTTCTTCTGCCACAAAAAACATTAGCAGCAATATACATTTTTGCCTTAAGTTGTGTAGAGCGGTACCAGTAACTTTTTCCCTATAGCTATGTCATACTGGGGGATCAGTGCTTATCAGTGGTGTTTTCAGAGTCACCAGTCACGGAATAGTCATTTGCTGCTTGATGATAATGAATGAAACCCATAGATTGCTACAACATAAGCCTACTTGGCCCCTATTCTTTATCCATACTGTATATGATAACTGGTTACAAGCCGTCAAAAAGACCGGACAACGTAATGTCAGCGCTGGCGGCTATTCACGCTCTGTTGCTCTGTCAGCAGTCTGGCTCCATTAAGAACAACACTTGAATCCCCCCATAGAGTAGAGGATCAGTGTTAGCCATTTATTATGTACTATAATGTATAAAGCAATTAGTCTTGTGTTTTCATGTATTTTCCATGCAGCTTATCTATCAGGCTGACTAGGTTGAAGCCTAGGGGCCCTGCCCTGACTAGGGGCCCAGATTTATTATTGCTGTGGCACTGTTGATTTACAGGACCTGCATCCTAGGGCTCCAGTGGTTAAAGACATTTTGCACTCTCTTCGCCAGTGGCCTATCTATAATAATTGCAGTGTGAGTGGTGCCCATGTGGTCCTGGATCCAGAAGGGCCAATCCACACTTCCTACACACATTTTTCTATACTTACATCTCCAAAGTCCTGTGACAGCAACACTTAGCACCAGGAAGTGCGCAGGTCTCAGGTAAAATGAGACTATTTTCCTGGCATTTTGAACATGCACAGTAGGGAAAATCACTGGGGAAATGGCTTCGGCACCATTTGCCTGGAGACCAGTGCATGCCTAGTGGTCATAGTCACTGCCACTTCCTGCTAAAGAGGAGGGGTCCCGGACAGAGACTGCACACAGGCCCCTCATCTCTTAACATACCCTTCTTTTGTGCCATAGCAAAGCACACTTGTAGTCAGTCAAGGTTTGTTTTGAGATAGTGGGGGAAAGTGTAGAAGTTGTATCTGGTATGAATAGTGCTGGCTAGTGTGGCCTGGAATTCCACTAATGTAGCATTGTCGTCAACATGAAACGAAACTTGATAGCACGTCCCCTCAATGTGGGCAATCAGTGAAAGGATAATTGGTCCAAATCATTCTCAGCAGGTCAAACAACACTATTGATTTTAAAATCAGTTTACTTTATCAGGTCAAACCAATATCGATCTGGTTTTGTCTCCATGAAGATTTGTACTTGATGGAAAGTCAGAGGAAGGGAGTCACATCAAGACTTGGTTAAGTTGACCATTACAGTTACAGTTATGTGCCTTGTTTGGTTAGAATGTCAATGGATTGCAAATCGATGAATGACCATCTCTGGTTGGATGGTATGTTTTTAGAGGGTTCACTTGCGTTGCTCATTTACCTGGACCATTTTGTCAGCTATGTGCAGAGGACTCAACAGAAGCCGGATTCTTTCATGTTGGTGAATGCCAAGTCTTGTCGGAAACAAACCTCAGTCCTGTTAACATAGACCCACCCCTACCTCCCTCTTCCCCACTGCAGGTTCAGTCCCAACCCCTCTGGTGAGCTCTTAGCTCCAATAATCCCACAATAAGAGGTTTCTGCGCTTGTTATGACACCCTGAGAAAGCTATAGAGAGCAATCTTTTCTTTCGCCTTGTCCTCCACGGCCAGCCGGTGGCCTGAATGCAAGGCTTTTTTTGTGCCTGTGTGTGCCTAACTAATTGAGCTGGAGGGTTTCAGTCTGGATGACTTTCAATAGGCCTTTTGTTGCTGTTTGCTTTCCGTGGTGATGATGGCGTGCCTCATTTTCTTAACCCTCTGACGGGAAAGGAGTCTCCAGGCAGACTCAAGGCTAGAGCAGAAATGAAACATGAAAAACATGCAAAACGACAACAGCGAATACAAATCTAGATCATAGACAACATCATGTAATAATAATTGTAAAGACTCAAAACAAAAAAAACTGATACAGACTTTGTAGTTTATTACATGCTAATTTCCAGGATAGGAATGTTCTCATATAAAGTTTTAGCTATTAAATAGTTAAATTTTATTTGTAAGATCTCTACGAAGTCTTCAACAAATTCCTTAATGCTATAAAGTAGTCCTCAGGTGCCCATACATGGCAATTCTTGTGCTATCTTTCGCCCAATTTTAACGATAAATCAGATGAAAAGTGACCAAATCGCATGGGTTTGACACCAGGTCCGATGCATTGCGCGGTCCCGTGGTCATTGCATCGGAGTCAGATGATCGCATGGGCTGCACTATAGATAAGTCGCCTCACCAAAGGTCCCGGCAGGATTGGCTGCGGATCACTTATGATACATTGTATACAAAAGGACGGCATATGGTGTATCGTATGCAGTCCCTGCCATCGTGGAGGTTACCGGGTGGTTCAAGGGGGATATCGGGCAACTGCTTCCCTGGGAGAAGTTGCACTAGTGTATGGGCACCGTTAGGCTGGGTACACATTGGAGCGATATTTTTTTTAATGCCCTTGAGCCTAGATACTATGTACACATTGGAATGATTTTTATGAAGGATGGAACGAACATGTTCATTCGGTGGACCCATATTAGGTCGATATGCATTGGGTGGACCACTGATGCTCAACATGGCTTAGGTCAACAGGGTTGGAAGGTCGACAAGCATTAGGTCAACAATTGGAAGGTCAACAGTCCAAAAGTCTACGTGAATTTTTCACTTTTTTGTCCCGAAATGTCGACATGAACACCATCAAAGTGTACCATGTCCTCTCGCATGGCACGCTGTGGTTTTCAACTAGTCTGAATTGGCCCCTTTCTTACTAAAAAGCATTCAGGGGCAAATATACTAAAGAGAGAGTTCTATTGAAAATGGGGTGTTGCCCATAGCAACCAAGCAGATTCTACAGGGTTTATTTACTAAGATGGGAGTTCTATTTCAGATGGGATGTTGCTATGGGCAACCAGAATCTACTTCTTACATGTATTTAGCACCTTCTAGAAGATAATAGATGGAATCTAATTGGTTGCTATGGGTAACATAACATTTTCAATAGAACTCCCATCTTAGTAAATGTACCCCTCCTTTGGGTGCACATGCCAAAATAAATATGATAAATGTACCTAGGTAGAGGCAACCAGGCATCTCAATCAGGGCCATGTTATAAAACGCTAGGCTTTCCGGAAGTAAGCATATAGTACATTTCCAGTCGCTATGGGGATGGGATCTGCCATCAGCAAACATATTGGATCTTTGATCTGACCTATAGTACCCTCAGAGCAAATAGCACATATCTCTGAAAATGGATGTTTTTGTGAGATTGACCCCCAAAATAGGTAAATGCATAAAAACTATTCCTTTAAGAGTACAGTCTGTAGGCTATGTACGGCCATTTCCTCCTATAAGATGTAACAAATTGTTTTGCCCCCAAAAATCACCAGCATAATGACGTGTTCCCAGGTATGTGTGTGTAGGACCAGGGCACATTTCCAAACACTGGTGCATGAGGTCACACAGGAGGAAATTTAGAAAAATCTTGGAGAGAGATAAAGTGGATGGAGATTAAGTAAGTACCAGCCAATGAGCTTCTAGCCACCATGCTGTGTTTGAATAATGACAGTAAGTGTGTACACACGATACGATTTGTTCCACAAGCGATAACGTTAATGACACCGGCAGATCTCCCGGGAAATTGATATACTGCGTACACACTGAACGCCATTGATAATGATGTTGTCACCCATTATACACGATATGTGCACTCAGTGAGTTTGTGCCTGGCGGGGGTGTCGGCATCGGCAACTGCATACACACTTGCTGACGGCGGGGGGAAGGGAGCAGGCCATACTGTGGCTCTAGTGATATCCTCCATCGTCTTGCAAGTACAGATGATGAAAGACATCACTAACGACCTGCAGGAGCACGCACTGTTAATGATATGGTGCACACACACACTAGACTAGATGCACTGTAAGATTATTAATGATGGTCGTTAATCGTGCATATTGTGTCTTATATCGTCTAGTGCAGGGATGGGGAACCTTTGGCCCTCCAGCTGTTGCTGAACTACACATACCAGCATGTAGTTCAAAAACAGCTGTAGGGCCGAAGGTTCCCCATCCCTGGTCTAGTGTGTACTTACCTTAAATGTGTCTTTCTATGTTGTGTACAAGGTCAGGGATCTAAAATACCACATCCAGTTTAAGTCCAGATAAAATATTGACCAAAGCCACTCACATCCTGTGGCGTAAGGGCCAAGCCAAGATTGTTCTTCAACTTGGGTACACGTGGGTGAGATATCTTAAAAATGTTTTGCTGCCTGGTATTTTCTAACATTTTACAGTTTGCAAATATTAGTCTGTCCTGAATTCATTCCAATTTTTGATATCAACATTAACTGAACCGAGCCCTTCTAAAAATATAAAATGAGGTCCTTCTAAAAAAAAAAAGGAAAAGTGGAGGTGTCTTCCTTAGCAACCAATCAGATTGCAGTTATTTCCAAGAATGCACTTTCTAAATGTAAGCTAGGATCTGATTGGTTGCTTCCAGTGTTACATTTTTAGAAGCTAGATAGTCAATGTATGCCATGGTGCCTGCAACCAATCAGATTCAAACTGTATTGTTTTTATATCATTAATAAAAATTAAAGCAAGATTCTGATTAGCAATATGGAAAACATTTCCAAAGGGTTCCTGGATTAATAAAAAATCACTTTCTGCACTTCAACATTTAACCCCATATATCGCCCCGGACCCACCAAGATTTTTTTTTTTTTATAAAGGAATCAAACAAAAATTCGTAGCATGTGCATAATTAACCTATGGCCGTCTTCCAAAGGGGGGGGGGGGGGACCTCCTTTTGTTTTATGTCTACATTTGGTTTAGTGTTTATGCGGCATCCGGACTGGAGCTTAGCCAGTTGGTCGCATCCATCTTTTGCAGAACAAATAAGCTTTGTACAACTGGCAGATGCACAGAGACTCAGGCCTTAACATATACTGGCGTTTGCTGTTTATAGACTCGTAAAAAGACCAATACATTTCCACCGATGTGAAAAAAGAACAAATAAAAACCGCAAAGTGGATCTTTTATGATATATATATATATATATATATATAAATAAAATCACTCAACTAGGCGGCACTCCGGTGCCTTTAATAAAGAAAACAGAAGCCCGTTGTCTTCTACATTTCAAGAATTTATTTATCTCATCATTAGTGTCCTGATAACGAGATAAATAAATTTTCAAAACATTGAAGACAACAGGCTTCTCTTTCTTTTATTAATTACACCGGAGTGCCGCCTATTCGAGTGCTACATGTTTGGAACCCTGAACGGGTAACCTAGGAAAGGCACCAAATGCAATTAATACATTACAAGCAGAGGAGTGCCGGCTTCCATCAAATATATATATATATATATATATATATATATATATATATATATAGATTCGAATGGGGTAGCACTCCAGTACAAGTGGAAGAAGTGGCGGTGCCTTCCAAACGGAGATCCCCGTGCAGGAGCTCCACAGGTATACCAGGACAGGCGGCACTCGCATAAAAGGCACAGTACAAGCAAGTAGTGCACTACTTGCTTGTACTGTGCCTTTTATGCGAGTGCCGCCTGTCCTGGTATATATATATATATATATATATATATATATATATATATATATATATATATATATATATATATAGGTTTCACCTACCACTAAAAATATTTTTCCACATCCTGAGGAGTGCCGCTGATTGTCTATCCTCCTGCCACCTGCATTATTGTTCCGGAGGGCACCTAGGTGTATCATTCCAGAGAAGAGAGTGCCGGATTGACACAAGTGTGTGTGTGTGTGTATATATATATATATCTATATATATATATATATATATATATATATATATATATATATATATAGATATATATATATATATTAGAAATAAACTATGACTGAATAATCTTTTACGGTTATAGAATTAACCAAGAATTAGAACATCAGACTGGAATTGTTTCAAAAATGGACATGAGTTTAAAGTAAACAATGGATAATATGGGAGTTTTAAATGTTCTAGTGCTCCAAAAGAATTTTAATGGCCACAAGGTCCAATGAATCAGTAGGACAGGTGAACACTTGTCTCTGAATAAAGCAGGAACAGTGATTACATTGTTCAAACAATAATGAGCTTAAACAAGTGTCTTTTAAAAAAAATTACGTTTTTTTTATTGATACTTAATAGTATTTTTGTATCAAAACGTCTTACTTCTCAAAGGTATAAAATCCTCAAATTTGTGACTTCAAAATGACGAATATTTTCATAGGCGTGTCAAGATTGTTTATTTAAAAAACGTTTCTTTGCATATTTTTTTTTTTTTATGTGAGACAAATATAATTGTACAAAATCGGGTAAAATACAGAATCATTTTTTCCTCAGCAAATTTGACCACTGCTGTATATCAAAGCGGAGATGAATTTTCTTGGAGACCAGTGGTGTTTGCCAAGCTGTGTAAATTCTGATTCCTAATTGAACTCCTATTCTGATAATAACATAGAGGCAGTAATCAGTGGTAAAATTGTAAAAAAAAAAAGAAAAAAAAATATTAATAATTGAATAAAATTCTTTAGCATTACGAATTAGTATGTTAATTGTTGGCGCTATGCGGATAGATATGCCTGCCTTTTTTTATTGTGATATTTCAAGTTTTCACATGGAATACGGGTGTTATTGGAGAATGTAGCAGATTGCCAAAGAAGAATGTGGTAGTCACTTGGCAACAATTAACAACCCTACCCCCTTCTTATATAATAGGGGTGGATAATTTGCATGTGAGAAAAAGACAAATCAGAGGTACACAAGCACTCCTCGTTTTACTAGCATGGGCTCTCGCTGTGTGACAAAGAGTTAAACCATTAGGAAAATGGAGTCCTTCATTCAATAGTTAAATCTGATTTGCATACATCTGCATAATGAATGTAATTTGCATTCCTAGAGGTTGGCTTCTTCTCTGGGAGAAGTAAGGGGTGTGTGTGTGTGTGGTGGGGGAGGGGGGGGGGGCGATCTTGTTTTGCTAAATAATGCGTATGTTTATATACGTGCTTCTGTACCCAAAAAATAAACGATACCTGACCCCTTAATTTTCTCTTTCTTTCTTCCTCCTGCACATCTCGAAGGGACTAAACTGTGTCCGTCTTACAGCAATCAATACGTCTCCCTGTTTTCCTCACCCCTTAGAATACCCCATTGCTCTGCCTCCTCTGCAGCACCTACAGATATTCCTCCATCTTAAGCTAGTGAGAACCCTACAAAATGGCAGACTACTCACACAGGTGAAATCTGTTTAGCGGCATGCCCCTTCCATGCCTCTATCGTGTCGCTAGAAGGCTGAGGTGTAGAATGGCGCAGTATTACATGGTTACCGACCTCAATGATATCGTATCCTCGCTTGCTGATCTTGGCACCCATCCGATAATTCATTTGCATGTAACAGTCTGCAGAGAATCTCTACAGTCTTAATTGTCAGGCATCAATTAGCCGAAAAAAGATTATGCATGTGAGAGATTATGATTTTTTTTTCTCTCTCTTCCCCATTCTCTTCTGCAAATAAAAATGGTGCACTAGAAAATGAAGTCTCACGCGGTAAATAAAAATGATAGAAGAGAATCTTTTTGTTTGATTATATTTTATAACTCGACGATAGATTACTTACAGATTTCTAAATGCATGTGTGAATTGGAGAGATTAGGATGTTCTTAAAGGGGAACGACATCAACACTGGCTTTTTTAATTCATACATTTTTATTTATTTGGGTGGGGGGAGGGGTTCAAATGGGCCAGATAAAGAATTATATTCTAATTTTTAGAAGGGTTTTCTGCTCAGCTACCCCAGTATTTCTTCTTTTTCAATTTTCGATGCATCTTGTTGAGTCTATATGATTGGTCTAATGCAAATATTCAGGCAGGGTCTCGAATATTCTAGATATAGTGACATGATGACCCCGATGATGCGGACTATGGAGATGTTCTCCAAAATAATTGAATACAGCACATGTTTGAAAATGTGACAGTAATGACTGCACCTGTGTACCAGGTAGGTGGTCTTGGAAATGTGACAGTTAGTAATGATTGCACCTGTGCCCCAGCCAGTGGTCTGGGAAGTGTAGACAGTTGGTAGATCTCGAGGACCGGTTTGGCTACCCCTGATTTAAAGAGTCAAATGAGGAACAAGTAGTATTTAGAACCTAGGTAACAGTAAGTAAGATTGACCAAATTAAACAGTGTCATTGAGCTTATGCCTCTAAAAATGAACCAGAATATGTGTAAACATCTCAATGTCATAGCCCCACCTGGGGAAAAAGACTCTATGTTTCATTAACAGTGATATTGACTTCTGCTCACTATTGCTACAAATATAGTTTCTTGTCACTGTTAAATCCTTTTGGGGAATATGTCAATGCTCATTCATAGTGTATAAAATATCCAAGGTTCTTACAGCAAAGAATTGCTTCCTATTGATGGTACCTAGCCTCTGTGTGGTCTTAGGTGTGAAAAAGTGACTTCGACATATCTCTCCGCCGGACTCTGCCATATATTTGTACATACAACAAGAGTTAGATCAGCTCAACTGCGCCATTTGTATGATGTCATCAAGGTCCAGGTCCATTTTCAATTCAGGTTACCCAACTTGAGTGAGGGGACAAAATGGCTGCCTCCACTCTGAATGGTTGACAGATTCATATTCACTTTGGCTCTTGACAGTAATGTCTTCATGGCACTATAGATAGCTACGGTTGATCTATGATTAGGGCACTATTGTAGCAACAAGCTTTTACTTAGTTACATTGAACCATCTAAATGTGGCGCAGATAATATGTTTAGATTAAATTACTGCAAGAAGATGGATGGGTAAGGAGACAGGCAATAAATTGATATAAACATATTACAACCCTACGAGGCATTGTAAGAAAACACCCATTATAATAGGCTATATTTATCACTTGCAACAGAACAAAGAATAAAGGCGGAAAGAGTTATTCATTGAACTTCTGCTATTCGATCCATTTTGCATGGATCTACTCGTAATGTCTTGGCACTTGTAACAGATAGCAAAACTGATGACAGTTGTAATTCAAAATATATGTTACTGTGGGGTAGATGTATGAAGCAGTGATAATAAGGGTGGAGAAGTAATGAAGTGCCTGGTACTTTATCACCGGCCAATCAGCTCCTAACTGTCTCTTTTTAAACCCAGCCTGTAACTTAACAGTCAGGAGCTGATTGGCTGGTGCCAGGCACTTTATCACTTCTCCTCCCTTATCACCATTTCATACATCTACCCCTCAATTTTATTGGCACCACTGCTAAAATTACCTTTTCTAAAAGATACAGGGGGTTATTGGTTATTCTGATTCACTCAGAAAGGCACAATCACTCTCTAATGGACATAACGATGTGCACTGCAGGTGTGGGCTGATGTAACATGTGCAGAGACTGTGTGGAGTTTGTATATTCTCCCCGTGCTTGCGTGGGTTTCCTCCGGGTAATCCGGTTTCCTCCCACAATCCAAAAATATACAGATAGGTTAATTGGCTTCCAACAAACATGAACCCTAGAATTTCTGTGTGTGCGTGTACATGTGGTAGGGAATATAGATTGTAAGCTCCACTGGGGCAGGGACTGATGTGAATGTTCAAATATTCTCTGTACAGCGCTGCAGAATATGTGTGCGCTATATAAGAAACTGTTAAGAAATAAAATAAATAAATAATAACCCTATATAACCTTATATAAAATATATATCTCTGTTTAGATAGATAGATAGAACACATATATATTTCAGAACTCAGCCACAGAAGCAATATCGTTGGCTTTTAAAAAACTGATTTAAACTAACAGGGGGAAGAGAGGTGCCCCCTTGGGAGCAGGAGCCCGGTGGCAGATGACTCCATTGCCTCCCAGAGTTCTGCCACTGTGCATTGCTTTATTATTTGGGGAGAGGGCTGCAAAGTTTAAAGATTTAAATGGTAGAATGGAAATGATTGAATTATTGAAAAAAAAAAAAAACCAAATAGCTAATTGTATTTTTATTAATAATAATAATAATAATAATAATAATAATTATTAATATTATTTGTATTATTATTATTATTATTAATAATAATAACAATATTATCCAATAATAATAATAATAAAAAAATTCTTATTAATAACAATAATATAATAATAATAATAATAATAATAATAATAATAATAATAAATAATACTGTATTCTTTTTTTAAAATAATAATAATAATATCTAATAATAATACAACTAATATTGGATTCTTATTTATTATAATAATAATAATATTAATATGGTATCTTGTGAAATGAATAGAGTAATATAGAATATAAATGTAACTGGCAATGTCATTAATTGTGTAGGGCCCGTGTAAGTGAGTTGCCATTGCTTACACGTGTAGATGTGTCTACATATTTCTTTCTGATGTGCATTTGTGCCAATGGTGGGAAAGTATTATCTCCCCTGATAGACAGCACCATTATTAATGAGACACAGCTGAGACAGACCTTAGCAGTGGTCTGGCTGACTCACAAACTCCTAATTGTTTTGGGGGTTTTGACTCTCTTGCCTCTTCATCCCTTTGTTACATACAAAGATGGTCATTGTGTATTAAACTTGTGGGTAGCGGGCTTATCCGGGCCAGAGAAACAGGAGTGGGGAAAAATAATATTAAGAAAAACAAACAAGGTAAAGAGGTTTTATTTTAAACAGATTAAATGGACCGCCAATTTAACAGGCCCGGATTATCCCACTGATCAGTCAATATAAGAAGCCACTGTGGCCTACCCAAATGTAAGACGTTCACATAATACTGCCCTTTTTTATAGTCAGTCATTCATTCTGAATACCCATGAAATTGTAATCCTTCCCCTGGCCTGGGGTTTTATGCCGAGTCCTCAGGACGATGTATACTGTACAGCCCCCCTTTAAGCATTATAATACAATCTCCGTGTATTTGGTGTTGGGTCTATAATACATTTTTCCAATATTAATTGCAGATAGTTAATGAACCAAACATACTTATCACTTTATGTGCTTCTTCTATATATTGCTATATATTTCATAAGGTATTGCTTTAATCAAATTTGTTGCCACAATCTCATTTTAGTTCAGTTCAAACTCCAGTTCATCTTCTCACCTCTTTTATCATAAATAAAATAAACCCAAGGATCGTTGGAAGATGAGTGTGCCTCTGTGCAGACCCTCAGTCTACCTGTCCTCCATGGAGATTTCATGCCCTATACCAAGATGGCCACCAAGATCTGTACTGAGCATGTTTAGGGGCCTCTTGTTTTTTTTGGTGTGTAGTATACCATGTAGGAAGTCTGCTACTTAGCTCCTATGAGAGACCTGGTGAATAACTAGCTAAAAAGTTGTTCTAGCATCCCTGCGCCTATTGATAAGCTTACTGTTTTTTCTATGTTTGCTAACTTATATATATCCTGTACAGGGGATTAGATAACACAGTGGTTGCATTTATTAATATGAATGGAAGCTGCCATTTTGTTTAGTCTGCATAGACTGCCGTGACAGCGTCCATAGTTTTAAAATGCCGTGAAAAATAGTAAAATGTTTATTTTTGGCTTGTAAATATGACAAAGGGGATTATTTATTAAGCTCTTCTGTCCTTGCAATCGTTCGGATACAACTGAGGTGGCGGCCTCCACTGGCATCCTTAAAAAGGGTCTGCTGTTAGAGGTCGGCCATTTTGTGAGGGACATTTTTCATAAGGAGCCAGGAGGAGCACCGGGACACAGACTAGGAGATCTGCGTGTCCTGGCCACAGACCAGTCTCAGAGGGGTAAGGCAGGGCGGAGGGTGGGGGGCTTAACTGTGGGGGGCAACATTTTTTGATATGCCACTGACACAGGTGACATCAGAGCAGGCAGTTATGCCAACCTCCTCTATAGTCAGCGCTTGTCAGCGCAATACTGACCACTAGATGGTCACAGACTCTATTGCACATGTGTAAATCTATGGGGAAGTGGCGCTGGGCATTTCCTTTCTGTGAGATTTGTGCAGAGATGTAGGTGTAGGTGACTCCAAAAAGGGGAGTTCTGAAAATAATGGGTGCAGGGGTGTAACTATTAATTATGTGCCCCCCTGCCGAAAGTTAACCCAGTGTGCAGCCGGTACCTCCTGACGCATTTGTCTTGCGGGTCCCGGCTCTTCCAGCTCCTGCTGCTTAGCTTATAAAAAAAGTGACATTCGGAAAATGGCTGCCCCCATACTGCAGACCATTTTTAAGGTTGCTAGAGGAAGCCGCCGCCTCCTCTAGTATCCTCCAAAACTGTCTGCAGTATCGGGGAAGCCATTTTCCAAATGTCACTTTTTTTTGTAAGCAGCAGGAGCCGGGAGAGCCCGGACCCGAAAGCAGGGCCACCGAAAGGGGGGAGGGGGGAGCAGGTACAGTTTACCTAGGCCCAGGCCTGTCAGGGGGGCCTGGGTCTGGACACACACAGTTTTTTTTATTATTTGGTGGCTGGGTGCTCAGTGGCGTAACTATAAAATTTGCTCCCCCCTGCCAATTTTCTTTATGGCCCCCCCCCCCCACCACCCCCCCCCCCCCCCAAAAAAAAGAGAAAATGTTCACGTACCATACACTCCAAACCTGCTCCCCACACACTCCCTCCACCCCACACACATTATATGCAGCTAACTTTGCAAGGTGGGGGGGTCAGGGAAGCGACACAGAAAATGGCAGGCAGGAGGGGACATAGGAGCCCTGTAACAATGTTGGGGTCACTATCACTGATGCCGAGCTATGCATGGTGGATTGGGGCCACAGATGCCGGGCTGTGAGGCTGTGAGGGAACAAATGACGGGCGTAGTGCTGGAGCAGCCAGACATCGGCGGGAGTGTGGGAGCACAAGGGGGGATGGGGGCCACAAATGCCGGCTGCACGGGTTGGAGTGCGGGGGGGGGAGACACTTGTTGATCCTGGGGCAGACAGACTTTATAGAGCTTCTCACCTGTCTCCTTCATCACTCTACACAGTGTCTGACTGTCACGCTGATGTCGGGATCCTGCCTCCTTCTGCTCCGTCACCTGCTTGCCCAGCCATTCACTGTGCTGCAGGGCAGGCTGCTGTGTGATACATGATTGTTTTTCTATACAGTCGGCGTCTGTCAATCCCGGCAGCAGGGAACTGGGGGTGCCGGTGGAGCGGGCGCAGCACTGTGACCTGTCCCCGCACAGCAGCCAGCAACTTGGCGGCGCTCCCCGCAGACCCCGGCGGTGCTGGCTCCCCAAAGCCAATGAGGGGTATGCGGCAGTACAGCCCCTAGCTCCCCCCTGTCACGGCACTGGCGGCAAGCGGCACACCTTGTCAGTGTCCCAGGCAGGTGCCAGCGCCCATGCAGCCCCCGCTGCCGCTCGCTCCCCCAAGCAGTGGCGGGGGCTGCCTTACACTAGATACGCCACTGTGGGTGCTCTGTGTCTGCTGCCTCCCTGAATGCTGTTGGGGCTGAGATCCAACTCTAGAAGTAAGCATGTAACCAATGACAGAGCATGTACTGTAACTCCATGGCAACAAGCATGTTAACCCCTGGCAAAGCATGTAACACATGGAAGAGCAGGTTAACCCCATGGCAATGGGCATGTTAACTCCTGACAGAGCATGTTACTCCAGGCAGAGCATGTAAACTCATGGCAACAAGCATGTTAACCCCTGGCAGAGCATGTTAGCCCCTGGCATCAAGCATGAAACCCATAGCAATGAGCATTTAGGTAAGCGAACTTACTGTATGTGGCATAAAATGTGTGGTATATGTAAAAGGCATTACAGTGTGTTGCATAATATTTAATGAGCATTAGGGTGCATGGAATAACATGGTGTGTGGCATAATGTGTAATGGGCATTATGGCATGCAGTATAATATGTAATGTGTGTGTGACATGTAATAGAAATTCTGGTGTAAATTCTTTCGGCGCGTACTGTCCCTGTATATGCTTTGGTAGCAACGCCAAAAAAGCAGGTCTGCAGACCACGCAACAGCTTGGGAAGGCAGCGCCAGCAGAGTGTGCGGGGAGCTCTGTCTGTGGGGCCCCAGGAAATTGTTTTACCGGGGCTCAGGATTTCTCTTGGTGGCTCTGCCCACAAGACAGAATCTCCAGCGGCAGGGGCAGATGGCAGCGGCTAACAATAGCCCCGCAGCCCCTCCCCCCCCCGGCACCCACACCTTCTCAGTGCCTCCCCGCCACTACGGGGGCTGCGTGGCTATAGTTACACCACTGTAGGGGTGTAGATATAATGGGTGCAGTGTATGCGGTGCACCGATTATAGATACGCCACTGCAACGGGGTGAAGATCATCAGACCGGGCATGTGCTGCAATGAAAATGGGTGTGCTGCTACCCTGCTTACACTAGGGAGTACATTAAATAGAATGTCTGACAGGAAGTGACCATTTGGAAGTTTTAATGGAGTGTTTATAGGGAGTGGTTGGGAAAATGTCAGCTTAGTCATCCACTTGGCTTCGACATTATTCCTTAATTGCGTATTGTCCACTAAAGTGTACGCAATTCCGAATGAGCTTGCAATGGTTCTGGTGGGTGTCTCTTTTCATTCCTGGGCAGCAGCCACACTTGCTGACATTAGCAGCTCCGTAGCCTAGAGAATTGCAATTTGATTTGCGTACAAACATCAATTAGGCCCCATGTCAGACCACAGTTACCAAGAGGAGCGTATACCCAAGGTTGTGTAGTGAGGACTCGCCATGGGACAGGTAGACGATGACAGAGGAAGACAAAGCTGGGCTCTCTAGCTGACGGGCCTTAAGATTAAAAACAGTAGGGAATCCAACAATGCAGCACCTGGGTCCCGACTTCAGAGGATAAGACACAGTCGCAATTTTGGCAGGACTCCCACAATGAAGTATCCTAATATTGGATAGATGCCCAGAAATGATACCCTCTCCCTGGTGGGATAAGCCATGAATACTGCACCTGCCTAGTATGCCAGGAGGAACTGCCCTCCCTACATGATAACCAGCACCAATGCTCCTCCTGTCACCTCATCATCACAGGGCAACGCCTCAGGACATTTTGGTCAGCCAGCAGGTCCAAATGACGGGCAGGTTGGCACAATCTGATGTTTATCTGCCACCCTACGAGGCCAGAAGCATCTTTTCTATACAGCAGCTGAAACACTTATGTCGAGTCTGCAGACTATTCACTAACAATGTTGAAGGCTTCAGTAAGTGGACAGTTACAAGTGAAGTCAAGGGCTGCATTACGTCACAAAATGGCTGCCTCTTCTGAGGTAGACTATTAAATACTCAGGCCTAAACCTAGTGACTCCTCATTAATTGGATTGAAAGAAGCTACACAGATTCCATACACCCGTGTGCTGATTTAGGCAGGACAGTTCTGGACCTGGCACAGTTCTGGACCTGGCCCAGTTCTGGTTTCTAACAATCTGAACCAACATCACACTATCACACTAGTTGGACTCAGGGCAGTAGAGAGCCTGGTCGAGCCCAGATACTTTTCAGGGGGTGTGGCTTTATTGCAGAAGGCATGGCCATGCACCATTAGACAAAAATACAGACAAAAATAGAACCTTAAGCACCGCCCTGGCCACAATGCAGCAAGTAATGGGGGTCCCACTGGGCCCCTATATCAGACCTGGGCCCAGGTAATTAGTACCCCCCTCTCTTGGCACCACTGGTTGGACTGTTTATAGTTAAGTCTTGCTCACTGCTGCCCTGCTCTGTTGTTACGCACTGGTCAGGTGTAGGCCTGTTGCGAATGGCGAAGGAGATGTGTGGGCTGGAAGGAACCTAGCACTTCAGAATCACTAGGTACTGTACACCACAGGCAGGGCCAGACTGGCCATTTGGCACTTCTGGCAAATACCAGAAGGGAGGATTTGTTAATCCAGAGAGGTAGCACCGCCTCCCGGTCGGCACACAGAGAGAGCACATCGACTCGCAGCTTGTTTAGCAGCTGCACTGATCAGGTCCAGGAGAGAGGGGGGATCACATACAGCGATCCCCCTCACTCCTGCACGCCAGGATCAGCAGCGCACACATGCCCGGAGTGTGCATGCCCGCAACTTCATGTACCGTGCATGCACAAATACCAGTGCCAATTCGGTGGCCCAGTTTTGGAGAACACCAAATCCTACATAATTAAACGACTGATGCTGCTCCTCACCTCTATGGGGAAATTCAAGTGTTTTTCCTGTTGGCAGGCCAATAGATGGCACCCAATTTAATGAATTCAAGTGTTGCTCCATTAGGACGCAAACCACTGCCATCGCTGTCATTACTGTTTTGTTGTTCTGTCATTTTGTCATTTCTCATTGGGTCCCTACATCCCAGCTGTATTTCGTAATAAGAATTGTGCTGTGCTGTTGCAGTGTCTCAGTTACTGTTATGTTTAGTTCTGTGTGCCCTGTATTGTTCTAATGTGTGCCCTATGTACGGCGCTGCCAACCTTTTGTGGCGCCTTATAAATAAAATTCAATAATAGTATATAAGTTAATTTTTGGGGAATTCATAATTCAACCACATTTGATATTATTGTATCGCTGATCCCTTTTGTTTTCTTTTTAGGGTACACTTCAACGGGTGGGTACTCTTTACCTAGCACGGCGCCCACGATCTTGATCGTGGGCATCGTGAGGTAAAAAAATCGTGTCGGTCGCGTCGTATGCGGGCTAAACATGCCCGCACGCGACGCGATGCTCACGATTTCCCATTGAAACCCATGTTAAACATGGACATCGTGTCGGTCGCGTCGCGGCCGGCTATAAATGTGCACACGATGGCCGCGACGCGATGCCCACGATTTGCCATAGGAATTAATGTTAAAAGACCCGATGGACACGATTTTAATGTTAAATGGCTCAATGGACCCGATTTTAGCATAGGAAACAATGTTAAATGGGCCTTAGAGCCCAAATAATTACCCTGAACTCAGAAATGGCCCCCCCAATTTTGTACGCCACCCCACGATCAACGTGAACCCGAAGCGTGGCGAGCGCAGCGAGCCCGCGAGGGGCGGCGGTACGCGTCCTCCGACCTTTTCATACCCCCACTATCCACGTCGGCGTGGAGTTGAGAATAGAATAGTGTGGCGAGCGCAGCGAGCCACCGAGCCCGAAGCGTGGCGAGCGCACGCGGATACCTTCACAGGTAAACGCGTCCCCTCGCGGGCTTCACAGGTGTCCGCGTCGCCACGGACACCTGTGAAGCCCGCGAGGGGACGCGTCTAGCTGTGAAGGTATCCGCGTCCCCTCGCGGGGCTCGCTGCGCTCGCCACGCTTCGGGCTCGGTGGCTCGCTACGCTCGCCACACTATTCTATTCTCAACTCCACGCCGACGTGGATAGTGGGGGTATGAAAAGGTCGGAGGACGCGTACCGCCGCCCCTCGCGGGCTCGCTGCGCTCGCCACGCTTCGGGTTCACGTTGATCGTGGGGTGGCGTAAAAAATTGGGGGGGCCATTTCTGAGTTCAGGGTAAGTATTTGGGCTCTAAGGCCCATTTAACATTGTTTCCTATGGTAAAATCGGGTCCATTGAGCCATTTAACATTAAAATCGTGTCCATCGGGTGTTTTAACATTAATTCCTATGGCAAATCGTGGGCATCGCGACCGACGCGATTTCCATGTTTAACATGGGTTTCAATGGGAAATCGTGAGCATCGCGTCGGTCGCGTCGCGGGCACACATAAATGTACCCGCGATGCCCGCGATGGGCGCCGTGCTAGGTAAAGAGTACCAACGGGTGTTATATAGGAGGAGGCTGTAACGTATTACTCTTTCTTTTCTTTTATACTTGTATTGTATATATTAATTTGAAATTCACTTGAAAATAGTCTTGTTGTTACGTGATTCCCCCCCCCCCCCCCCCAAAAAAAAAATAGCTGAGAAAGCTGTGCTATTATATTACTTCTATTAATGTATCTATACTATTTTAAAATATATACAGTATATTGTATACAGTGTGTGTGTGTATGTATATGTGTGTGTGTGAATAAAATATATATATAATTATAGATATGTGTAGATATATTTATTTTTCTATACCTATGTATATTGATATACTGCAAATGTATTATTATTATTATTATTATTATTATTATTATTATTATTATTGTCAAAGCGTTTGTTTCATTTCCCAGACCCCCGCTGTGCTGTCCCTACTGTACGGTTGCTATGTGACACTCTCAGTATGCCGTCGCTATGCAGAGGGTGTGGAAATCCTGACTAGGCCCATCTGGAGCAGAGCCGTAGGGCTCGTCCCAGAAGGCTAGGCCCGAACTTGGCCTCCCTGATGGAAGCAGGGCCTGGGAACCTCTCTCCCGGCTTGCTCTGGTTCACAGGCACCTGACAAAATAAAAGTCTTGGGGTATTTTACTCAATTCTCTGTTCTAGTCGGGGCTTTCAGATGGGCCGGCATCCTCTCTGCATACTGATCTGCCTCCCATTCTGTGCATGACAAGTGCACATATAAATAAATTACCCCCAACCTGAGACTCTGGAACAATCCGTCCACTAAACTCCATTCATCCCTAGACAGCCCCCATTATCCCGGCGATTAAGGCTTCTGGAGGAGCAAGTAAAGGATACTGTTTCTCTGTCAAACTGTAAATAAGACACTAAAAAAAAAAGGTGGCTGCCCCGGCTACAGACAGCGATGAATCGCTCATGGCCGCTGTGTATAAACTCCATAAGAAAGGAGAAGGGCGTTTTGGGGACCCAGACACTAGGAAACAAGTCTGCATCTGTTTTTTCTTCTTCCTGGGGTTAAATTAGTATTCAATTGAGTAGCGCGACAACAATGAGGATGAACACCCTTCTCACACACACAGGATTGTTCAAACTCAGCGCAACCGGAAACCGCGCGCTCCCACCTCAGTTTTCCCGCTTCGGAATTACTTTACATTAGTAGCCGTGGCTTTTTTTTGGGGGGGGGGGGGGGGCGTGTGTTACCTTAAGAGAAGAATTTAGACATGCTTCATCAATATGTTAATTACACTTAAAGGAATAACACTGCCATGTTCAGGGCAAAAAAATGCTTTCTACAGCGACACTTGAACCCTGTTTTCAGAAATCCAGGGGTCCAGCAGTCGCTGCATTGCCCCTGGAGTCTGTCTGACTGCGCTGCTGGCACACCGTGACGTTAATGTTACAGTGAAGCACCTTGGTCCTGTCACTGAGGTGGAGGCGGCATATTGGCCTCTCCCCTTAGTTCCTAACCATCCACCCCCTCTCTGCAGCCTAACCATCTCCCCTTAGTGCTTAACCATCCGCACCCCTCCTGTAGCCTAACCCTAACCCTCTTCCCCAAAGCCTTATCCTAACTATCCGCCCCCTCCCTTAGTGCCTAACCCCATCCGCTCCCCTCCTATTTGCCTGACCCTAAATCTCTACCCCCGCTGCCTAACCCTAACAATCTGCCCACCCGCAGCCTAACTCTCCACCCTTAGTGCCTAACCCTCTCCCCCCCACAGCCTAACCCCAACCTTACCCCTTAATGCCTTATTCCAACTATCTACCCCCTCCCTTAGTGCCTAATCCCGGCCACCACTAAATCTCCACCTTATCCTAACCATCCCCTTCCCCCTTAGCACCTAACCATAACCGTCTACCCCTACACCCTAACGCTAGCCCACGCCGCCATCTTTTCGATTGGGATGCAGACAGTCTGATTCCTATGCCGGCATTGGGAGCAATGTTGGGGTCCTGGTCTTAATTCTGGCGTCGCTATTTTGCCTGCTGGTATCCCATTCTCCGGTATGCTAACCAAATTCCGTACCCACCACCCAGCCTGCAGCCCATCAGTAAATGGTTCTCAGCTTGCTAATGGGTGGATGGCTTGATTTATCCGCCTATCAGAGTACTGACTAGGGTTACCACCTTTGTGTTGAGAGATTTCCGGACAGTGGCCTGCCCCCGGACACACCCACAGCCCACACTCTGACCCGCCCCCAGCCCCGCCTCTTGACCCACCTTATTTATTTTTTTACCTTTGAGAAATCATTATTGATTGTGCACACCATAATGCCAGTTAAATGTTACATCACACACACAGTAATGCCCATTACACGTTATGCCACACACCGTGATGCCCATTAGATGTTACGCCAGAACTCAACACATTTTTTGTAAAGGAAGGAAAACACGGACAGTGCGCATCAAAAATTGTCAACACAATGCCGATTATATGTCACACAACCATTACATAGTTTACCACATGCCATAATGCCCATTACATGTTATGCCACACACCGTAATGCCCATTACACGTTGTACCAAACACCATAATGCCCATTAAAACATTATACCACACACCGTGATGCCCATTACACATTATGCCCATTACTCTTTATGCCAGGACTTAAATTGTTTCTAAAGTAGGGATAACATGGACAGTGCGCGCCGAAGACACGCAGCCAAAATATTCACCATAATGCCGATTACATGTCACACATCCATTACATAGAGAGGCCAGGCAGGGGGAGCGGTGATGACAGGCAGGGGGAGCGGTGAGGCCAGGCAGGGGGAGCTGTGAGGCCAGGCGGGGGAAGCGGTGAGGCCAGGCAGGGGGAGCTGTAAGGCCAGGCAGGGGAAGCGGTGAGGCCAGGCAGGGGGAGCTGTAAGGCCAGGCAGGGGAAGCGGTGAGGCCAGGCAGGGGGAGCTGTAAGGCCAGGCATGGTGAGCGGTAAGGCCAGGCAGGGGGAGTGGTGAGGCAGGCAGCAGGGCAGAGAACTTAAGGAACTATCAGCGGCAACGCAGCCCACCCCAGTGGCTGTATCCTATAGCTGTCAGAGCAGGTCTGCACTATTTGAATCTCACGCCAGCTCACACGGTCTGGCACTGGCAGCCAATCAGGAGCCGCCGCTCCCGTTTGGCTGTGCAAGCCGACGCGAGATTTAAAATAGCCGCAGATCTGCAGTGCTCTGTTGATGTCTTAGTCGGATCAGCGGGCAGTGGCTATTATCGCTGCCTGCTGGAGCTTGGTCCCCGGCGACGGCAGCGAGGAAGCGTGGCTGCCCTCTCCTCCCTCCCTGCTCTGTTCCCGGACAATGTATAGTCCAAAAACACCATGGCTTAATTACCGGACAGTCCGGAGTAATCCAGGACGGGTGGTAACCCTAATACTAACAGTTTATCACTATATGGAACCATGCGGAGAGGCAGCGTGGGAATGGAGGAGGGGTGCTTATGATTAGATTTTTTTTTTTTTCCTGTGAATGTGACCATCTCCCATGCTCTCCTGTTATCTGTTATCAGCTGGAGGCATATTAGGTAGTTCCAATCCACATTTCATTGCTTCCAGTCAGCTGTTGTTGGTTATGACTGGGCTATGTGTTTTCTTATGCTGGATGGGTATGGCTGCAGAAATAAGCCACTTGTTTCAAAAACTAGGGATTTCTTCCCCCTTAAACATGAGATTGAGTCTCTAATCTGATCACATGCCTGCGATTTGCAGCCTGTCCGTACCAAGCTCTTGGCGGCTCACTGCCGTCCAGGGAAGGGGGGTGGTAAGGAAAAAAAATCCTTTGAAAAGAAGATTTAACCTGAAAATCTCCACGTGTAGTGGAGCTAACCCACAGGCAGTCACTCGGGCCGTGCCTGCGTTATCAGAGCGGAGCTTCCACGCAGAGACCTCACCGTGCCATGTGTACCCTCCTGGCGTATGCCAGTCCATCAAATTAACTCTTCCCTGTCTGAAAACACCTGCCTTGTAGTGATATTTACTGCTGAGTTCAGCCCTTATAACATACCTGGGCAGCACGGATGGTGTAATGGTTAGCATTACTGCCTCACAGCACTGAGGTCATGGGTTCAATCCCCACCATGGCTCTAACTGTGCGGAGTTTGTATATTCTCCCCGTGCTTGCGTGGGTTTCCTCCGGGTACTCCGGTTTCCTCCCACAATCCAAAAATATACTGGTAGGCTAATTGGCTCCCAACAAAAATTAACCCTAGAATGTCTGTGTGTGTGCGTGTACATGTGGTAGGGAATATAGATTGTGAGCTCCACTGGGGCAGGGACTGATGTGAATGTTCAACTATACTCTGTAAAGCGCTGCGGAATATGTGTGCGCTATATAAGAAACTGTTAATAAATAAATAAATAAATAATACCTCCCAACTGTCCCGCTAAACCTGGGAACATCCCTCCCGTGGCCGGCAGTGTCCCACTGTGCGGGGAGGGGGGGGGGCAGTTAGAAGCCCCCCCCCGATCTGACAGAATAGACGCTGTGCTATTCAGAGGCGCAGTGGACGCAAACGGGGGCGCACCCCTCATTTGCATGCGTCACACCCTAATTTGCATAAGCCACACACCCTTTTCGGGTGCTTGTTCCTACTTTCAATATGGAAAAGTTGGGAGGTATGTTATAACAATATCACAATCTTAAAATACATATAGTGGATCCCTCCCAGTGTCCCCTGTGGTGCACGAGTAATATGACGTATGCGCATAAATATTTGCTGGTCGTAAGCCTAAACATCGCAAAGGGAGAGCTGTCCTTGGCTAAAACATACATGCGATCATTGGTGGGATGCCTCCTGCCCCCAATGTCTCCAAAAACATGTACAGCCCTCCCATACACTACTGGAGAAGTCCTAGGTGATCCCCTCTTGAGCCACCCGTAAGCTTCCCGGGCCACAGAATTGCATGCGATATATTGTCCTTTTGCATGTGATATATCGCATGCGATCCCATTCCCGCTTCCATGAGGCTGTCCGAGTCGGAGGTCACGTAAGCAGGTCTGATCTCCGACTCCCATCCGTTGTGTACGGGACCACGCATCGGATCAGATCAGATATCAAACAGCTGCGATTTTGGCCACCTTTCACCCAAATTCATCGGAATTGGGTGAAAAGTGGGCAAATCAGGCAAGTGTATGGCCAGCTTAAAAGTGGGAAAATGGCATAATTTTATAAAAACATCTTCATATACAAATGATTTATGGCAGACATTTTGGCCACCTGGGCGGTTGGTCATGATCATCCTGTCATGATGACGGGGCTAATGTTACGTGAAGACCTGGTGCTGCAGTCCCACCCTCTCCAGGGCAAATGCAAAGTGCTTCATCTAAACACGGCATTCTCAAGGTCCTACTGGAAAAATTATCCTCAACAAATGACCCCATGAGTAACTTACGCAGCTTCAAACCTACATTAATCATTTTGGTTTTTGGATATCTTGTTGCTTTCTATATATCAAATGATTATCATTAGAGAACGCCCTTGCTCAACATTGCAGAGGTCCTATTCATACTGTGGTTCCCTTAAATTGCTCCTCGGTGAATGAGAAGGCAAACATCTCGGAGAACACCAAGTAAAAAATGATGTTACGAAGTACAAGGAGACTAATTTTTAGATAATAAACACCAATTAATTACTCCCATGACAATGTCTTCTAAAGAGGTGACACGTGACATCGCGGTTCACGACTCTAAACCCATTGTGTGAACTGTCTTTGGACATGAGAGTGAGTCAAGGGATAGACAACTGATTAGGAAACATGGCCCTAAATACTTCTGTTGCCTGGTATCATTGTCCCATGGAAAGCCTTGGAGATAACCCTGGCATTGTGTGATGGGACAGCGCTGCACAAAGCTAGCCTAGGCGAGTGAGTGAGCTTATGTGGACAATGATTAAACGTGAAAGAGGAGGTCATCTTGTTGACAGGTGTCTAGGAGACAACTAGCAGATGGACCTCTATAGGAAAAGCGCCACTAGGGCTTCCCATAAGATCTTATAAGGAGGTGGCTTTCCCCAAATATATAACCACAGAAGTAGCATTCTCTTGTGTAATACACACAGAAATCTCACAGCATGACACTTGCCAACTCACAATGATGACTATGACTGTGTCTCATCCTGATGTCAGCACCACTGGAAGTCCGTTTGATTGATAGCTCCTGGGGTTCGTTAACCACCCAATGTGAGAAAATCAAAGGGAAACACTGGTGGTCTGGCCAAATTTATGACGGGACGAGACACTGAGATCAGCAGCCTTTCCAAACAGCATGTGTATTGCAAGACACAGCAACCAATGGGATGTTAACGTTAATCAGTCTGGTCCAAGTAAGAATTGATTGGTTGCTATGGGATACACAATATATGTTATTTAAAAGATGTGTTTTCCAGGATACCAATGTGATGTTGAATCATGTACATATTAAATACACTACATACAATGTACGGGTATATGAGTTCTTCTTGGGAAAGTTATCTGGTATGTTTACGATTCTAGTTTGCTTTGGAGATGCGGTCATGTTGTGAGACATTGCGATGGCCATCGATGAGATACCCACCAATGGTCACTATCGATGGTACCATCGATGACTAACCTTGATGAGTGAAAGCATCAATGGTTTCACTCAGCAATGGTCATTGCTGCTTTACAATTCAGTAAGCTGGGGGCCAATGAGAGCCCTAGAGGGTGGTGGTGGGGGCTTTGCAGGAGTGTCAAAAGTTGGAGCTACTGTAAGCACCTGACTCCCGACTCTTTGTGCAAAAATCTAAAAATATTAAATTCATTGGCAGAGCACCATAGATTGGTCATAGAGCTTTGATGATTTTGGATCATCGATGGTCAATAGTCATCTCTAGTGGCCTGATCCTCTGAGGTTGACAACCTATTGGATGGTACGGTATGAAATACCACCCGTCAGCACCAACCCTGTCGACATTAGCCATGTTAACCTATTTCCGTTGTCGTCCTTCAGTGGTCGACCCAATGCATGTCAACCTAAATTGGGTCGACCTAGGGTTGACGTATTTCATGCCCTACTATCCACTAGGGTGTGAAGGGAGAGTAGAATAGTGGGCTGAACGCAGTGAGGGTACAAAGTACACTAATTGAGGGTCCAGATGCGCAAGTGATGACATTGACACCAAAAAAGCCTGAAAAACCCTTGTAGACCTTTTCATGTGTTGATCTTTTATCAATGTAAATCTTGTGCATGTCAACCATTTGTCAATGTCGACCTTTTGGTGTCAACCTATTGACTGTCTACCTAGCCTGCAGGCATGTCCAAACTATGGCCCTCCAGCTGTTGAGAAACTACAAGTCCCATCATGCCTTGCCACAGTTTTGCTATTAGGGAATGTTAAAACTATGGCAAGGCATGCTGGGATGTGTAGTTTCACAACAGCTGGAGGGCCACAGTTTGGACATGCAGGACTATTTATTAGCATCTCTTGCTGGGACAGTGGCTCCAATAAGAGCCTGTCCAAATGAAGCGTAAATAGTACAGTTAGGTTCCGGCTGATAGGTGAACATTGTCTAGGACAACATTGACATGGTCGTCACTACTAAAAGGTTGACATGCCAACGGTCAACTCATGAAGAGGCCGTCATTTTTAATGATTTTTATATATTTTTGAATTTTTTTTTTATAATTTTCCATCCTCATGGCATACGATTGTGAATACACTAATTGGAGATCCATGCGCTCAAATCTACAAAGTGCTAGTAAAATAACTTTTTTATGTGTCAACCACTGCCGACATATGCATTGTCAACCTTATATAGTACACCTAGTAAACCAATACAAGCAACCCCCGCCCCTTATTGTCAATTTATATTGCATTGTTCATGTTGGCACAATTAGCTGTATTTATAGCAACCGGTTTTAAAGGAAAATACTTCATTTTTTAACCTGCCAATAAGTCTCCCTGGTTGCTATTGGCAATCCCACCTTTTCCTTGGTGACTGTGATTGTTAGTAAATGGCTTGTCTAGATTTTCACACCAACTGGTTCAACTTCATATTGAATATTTGGGTAGACTTGTGCATTCTATAAACTATGATGCATGAGAAAAAGGACGTGGGCCAATGTCCTTGGCCTATATCCTCAAAAGCGGATTTGCATACAAAAAAGGGAAAAAAACTAATTTACAGAACAGTAAACACATCCGATGCCCAACTGAAGAATAATAACGGTTCTCTTTTAAAAGAAAAGAAGAAAAATGACATTAAAATGATGTAATGGGATAAACGATACAGAATTATTTTTTTATAATAATTTTGTAAAAATTTCATGTAATTTTTACCTCACATATGCTATTATTACACTTCCTGGGAATTTAATATAAAACAGATTGCCTCTCCTGTATGTCTTTGTTCTCGTGTTCTTAAGACGCGAAGCCTGTTTATAGAGCCGCACTCACATATAAACATGGCTGAATAAAGTGATACACAAACACGCCTGATACAAAAAAAAGATCAACATAAATTATCTCTGTACAATGCTGACTTGTTTTCACTTCAAAAAATGTAATAAAAATGAAAAAAAAAAAAAAAAACATTAGCGGCAGCAGATGATTTAATTTAGCAAATAACCAACCAAAATGACTAACGTGTCAACGGCCATCATCAAAACTCCATTTTGCTGTGCAATTACAACGCAACTTGACAGGACCCAACTATTTGCTCTCGTAGTCTTTTATTTGACTCTATACATTTGGCTAATCCTTATTATTCTACTAAGGCAACATTCATTTTCTCATGCCTTCGAAGAAGGCCTGAGACTCCCTCAGGGTTCCTGTAACGTATGTTGGGTGGATGTCTGTGTTCTGTGGCATTGTGGTGGAGGAAAGGTCTGCGTTCTTGTGGTGGAGATGGCTAATTAAGACAATAGCGGGCATAGGACAATCAGGGGCCGACTGGTGAATAACAGTCTAGACAGCAGCTAGAGTCCTCCGTCGGAATTTTAACTTGCCCTGCTTCCCTTTCCCCTACATCGCTCACCCTCTGTCGGCCCCTAACATCTCATTCGCCGGCTTCTCTTTTTATTCAGATTTTATTTGTGTCTGACCTTAAACAATTCATCTTTTCACAGACTTGTCGAGTCTGACAGGCCGGTTTTATTATTGAAAGTCTAGTGGCCCAGGCCCGAACGAGACCTTCCCACTAACCATGGCGACGTCATAACCATGGAATGTCTTCTTTTCTTAAGCACTCCATCGTGTTATCATCAACACTTTTTAACATGTTTATTTTGGGGAAATTAGGTCAACACTATGGAGTACCTAGCCTTCGTTGGCAGTATTTGCCGTTTTACGGAAAATTCAAAAATATAACTGGGTGCTGTAGATTTTTGTTTTGCTCATTTGGAGGTATCTCAACTTGAGCAGGTTATATGGCTGTAATCTCCATTAAACCTTACTGGGTGTATGCAGAATTCATGTTTGATTGGATTCTTCTCCGATTTCGTTTCATGTAAACTGGTGGAGATTGAGAAAATTACTTCACGACATTATGGGAAAAAAGGGTAAAACTTTGTAAAACTTCCTCATTTTTAGCTGTGAAATAAAATAATAAAAAAGTAGAAGTGCAAAAAAATTCTAAAAACTATCCAGTTTGAAAGAAATCAGACAAAAATAGCCTTAAATATTTTAAGCTCCTGTAGTACATTTTGGATCTTGTGCCATTAACTGTATGGGGGCTACTGAATAATAATAATAATAATAATAATAATAATAATAATAATAATTATTATTATTATTATTATAATAATGATAATAAAATATATACTTAAATGACTGTATAAATAGAATATGATAATTCAATAATGCACTAAAATATACTACCATACTGTAAATAACTAAAGTGAGGAAACTATAAAAGCAAAAAAAAAAAACCCAGAGGCAATTAAATACTGTTTGTTAAATACATTGTGACCTAAGTTCCTGGGTGCACACTACAATCTCATCTCCCTGAGTTTATAGGATTATATAATAAAACCTTATTGCTATACAGCAACGAAGAGGAAAGTCCACCTTTTTTCATGCATGCACACAGGTGGCCTTATTAGCACCTTGTTCCCTGTAGGAGCTAACTAAAACAATAAACTGCCCTGACATTTTGGGGATTTTAGATTGCTTCTTGAAACTTTTGCTACACAGATGACGAGACATTTTTTTTACTTCTGTGCCTTGCATCCATTCAGTTATATCATCTGGCATACTTTTTCAGTTTCAGTTATTCTGTTCCTCTAATCTGACAGGGTTGTTTACTGTGTTGCCTTGGTAGGCCACTCAAAGCCGCATTCTGGTGTCAATGGTATTCAACCCGGAGTGTGTCGTATACCTGCGCCAATATAAAAACAAAAAAAACTCTACTGATTGTATAAATTCATGGCACACTAGGAATAAAACAGCAATAAATTGTCAAAAGCTACAAGTAAGCATGCATAAGCCAGTACTGTAAGTTAAAGTAATCTGCAGGTGGAAATATCACTTCATTCCTCTTTGAACTTTACAAAAATCTTAAAGGCCACTTTGCCACCCTGAAATAGGAGATTGACAGCTCGAAGAGGAAACAATAGCAGCTGACTTCGTTTCTTTTCTTATGTCACCTGCAATTTTCCACTTGTCTTGAACAAGAGTGGAAGTAGAGAGTGGAGGTTTGAGGGTGAGTGGTCCCTTGATCGCTGAGCCCCTAACAATCGCTTGCCACCCCCCTCCCCAGTCAAAAAAGATGTTAGCTTGTCCCTGACTGAAATACATTCACTTAGGTTGCCGAACACAGGACGCAGACGTGAAAAGCTGGTGATTAAGCCACTGAACTACACAATTAACGTGAGTAGCAAATTGTGGCAGAGTTTCCATGACAATAAACCAAAATTATAGAAAAGAATCAGTAATTATGGGTAAGTAAACATTAAGGGCTTGATTCACAGACGACTTAGGAAATACATCAGGGCGATTTCAATGCTAATTTTTACGGCTGCGTCGTGAGAAACAAAAGTTCTCTTTTTCCGCTCTTATAACCATTGACCGGATTTAGCTAAAACCCTTCCGTCATTCTAAAGAGAAACGATAGTTTAGTGGCTTTCTCTGAGGTAAAATACTACTTTTTCTTCCTCCAAAATCTTTTATTTGTAATAAAATGACTTGTTAAGTTGCGGTATTGTGACATTTGCTTCGAACGACCGGCAGTAATTTGAGGGTTGAACTTATGATGGCGCAATGATACCAATTCCCTGTTGTATCCCGCCACTCCTGAAATAGATAAACTAGTCCAGCATCCTTTCCTAATTGGACTGTATCATTTTGTCATTGGCCTATTGGCGCCTAGTCATGTGATATTGCCATTTAATTCTTGTTTGTTAAATATTTTTTACTTTTTGCAGGCGTAATATACGACCCACGACCCACAATCCTCTGCTTCTGCACCGGCTGGAGAATCGTGTGCTGCAATAAGTTCCCGGGAGACTCTTCTGCTGAAAATAATGCTTTGAGTAATTAAGTGAGATGATGAGGTAAAAATTGGCGTAGCGCTGAGTGAATAGCGCTGCAGTGGGATCCATTGATCCTTAGCTATGCCTGCCATGTATCCAATATCCACATGAACAGCTGTGACAACCATGGCTGCAAGGAGGAAATTACAGTATGTAAAATAGCTTTTAGACACCCACTTTTCAGTATTTATCAGGTTATATGTGTAACGTTTTACGTACAGTACGTAGTATCATGTGCTTTATTTTATGCGTCCTATGGCCCTTTGAGTGTAGAGACCCTCCCCTTAGGTCTCTATGCTCAAACGTAAGAAATTATCGCGGCGTTGCAAAAACAGAATCCCAGATGGATCGGCCTATCCGGCTCATTAACCCTTCCCCCCTTGCAGGATTCTCTGGGGATAAAGAGATTCCACCCAGAGTGTGAACTGTAATCCAAGGACGTCCCATAGTTATTGTTTTTTTTTTTTTTCATCTTGAAACCCTAAGAGCTGTTTCTGGAAGGCACTGATTAGGGACAGAGCGCATTGCGTATGGTTTTCACATAACCAGATAAATACATGGGAATTTCAGCGCACAGCCCAGATAATGGAATATATTATTGCGGGTGATATAGCCAAAGAACAACAAAGTCCTGAAGGGTGTAAAAAACACACAAAAATATGCGATCTTCACAGGGGGAATCCCAACCAGAGCTGTCACTTGACCACGTTTTTTTTAATGCGTCCCCTCGTCCTATTATTTGCGTCCTATATTCATAATTAAAAAAAGCATTGCGGTTAGCCTCTTGGGATACATCCAACCCTTTCTCTTAACCCCTTCTATTCCGGGTCAACAGTTTGGGGTTCTGCTATTTGCCGTGGCTGCCCAATTAAAATAGATCGCACCGGAGTCATTAAGATTTAGGCAGATTAGGCTTTCGTTTATGTCATGGGTCTTGTGGCAGCCCCTCTACCACTGGCGCATGGCCGACAAAAGGCCTCTGTGTGTGGGAAAATATCAGTTTACCTCATGATCCGTTCTCAGCAGCTTTACACAAGCAGTCAATGATGAATCTATACAGTTTCACTTTTTAGTATTCTCTGAGCAAGATTTTTTATTATTTTTGAACAAGTAGGTGGCGATAGAGTCACAGAGAAATCACCATTACAATATGGAAGTATGGCTGCTGCTTTCGCCAAGGCAGCAGCAGTGGGTGCGGATTTGAGGGGGCGCTGAGAATCCCGTACCAGCATAGGGATAACAATCTAACGCAGCAAAGGGGCATCACATTGCTGCCTTGCCCTGGGTCGCAAAAATCCTAGATTAAGCCCTGGGGTAAACTGTAAGGCAAGTGTCCTTGAGCTGGCCACTCCCCACTGCCCCCCGCAATTGTTCTTGAAAGGGGGGGGGGTCTGGGGAGGCATGGATGCGGCCTCCTCGGCCAGGTCCCCTCTTCTATGCCAGATACAGATACAGATTATAGATACAACACTGCTCTGTATACTAGCAGTAATTATCAGTGTGTTTTCTTATTCTGTAGTAATGGACAGCCGCAAAGTGCCACTTCTATTGCTCTATATACTAGCAGTAATTATCAGTGTATTTTTTTATTCTGAGTAACGGATAGCCGCACAGTAACACTTCTATTGCTCTATATACTAGAAGTAATTATCCGTGTATTTTCTTATTCTGTAGTAATAGACAGCCGCACAGTACCACTTCTATTGATCTGTATACTAGAAGTAATTGTCAGTGGATTTTCTTATTTTGTAGTATTGGACAGGCGCACAGTACCACTTCTAGTGCTCTGTGTGCTAGTATTAATTACCAGTGTATTTTCTTATTCCATAGAAATAGACTCCAGCACAGTACCACTTCTATTGCTCTGTATACTAACAGTGATTATCAGTATATTTTGTTATTCTGCATAATGGATAGCAGCACAGTACTACTTCTATTGCTTCATATACTAGATATAATTACCAGTGTTTTTTCTTTTCCAGTAGGAATAGTCAGGTGCACAGTACCACTTCTATTGCTCTGTATACTAGCAGTAATTAGCAGTGTATTTTCTTATTCTATAGTAGTGGACAGCCGCACAGTACCACTTCTATTGCTCCGTATACTAGCAGTAATTAGCAGTGTATTTTCTTATTCTATAGTAGTGGACAGCCGCACGGTACCACTTCTATTGCTCTATATACAAGAAGTAATTACCAATGTATTTTCTTATTCTGTAGCAATGGAAAGTCGCACAGTACCACTTCTATTGTTCTATATACTAGCTGTAATTATCAGTGTATTTTCTTATTCCGTAGTAATGGACAGCCGCACAGTACCACTTCTATTGATCTGTATACTAGCAGTAATAACCAGTGTTTTTTCTTATTCTGAGTAATGGACAGCCACACAGTACCACTTCTATTGCTCTATATACTAGCTGTAATTATCAGTGTATTTACTTATTCCATAGTAATGGACAGTTGCACAGTACCACTTCTATTGTTCTATATACTAGAAGTAATGATCAGTGTATTTTCTTATTCTGAGTAATGGACAGCCGCACAGTACCACTTCTATTGCTCTGTATATTAGCTGTAATTATCAGTGTATTTTCTTATTCCGTAGTAATGGACATGCGCACAGTACCACTTCTAGTGCTCTATATGCTAGAGGTAATTGCCAGTGTATTTTCTTTTTCTGAGTAATGGACAGCCGCACAGTACCAGTTCTATTGCTCTGTATACTAGCAGTAATTATCAGTGTGTTTTCTTATTCCGTAGTAATGGACAGCCGCACAGTGCCACTTCTATTGCTCTATATACTAGCAGTAATTATCAGTGTATTTTCTTATTCTGTAGTAATAGACAGCCGCACAGTACCACTTCTATTGATCTGTATACTAGAAGTAATTGTCAGTGGATTTTCTTATTTTGTAGTATTGGACAGGCGCACAGTACCACTTCTAGTGCTCTGTGTGCTAGTATTAATTACCAGTGTATTTTCTTATTCCATAGAAATAGACTCCAGCACAGTACCACTTCTATTGCTCTGTATACTAACAGTGATTATCAGTATATTTTGTTATTCTGCATAATGGATAGCAGCACAGTACTACTTCTATTGCTTCATATACTAGATATAATTACCAGTGTTTTTTCTTTTCCAGTAGGAATAGTCAGGTGCACAGTACCACTTCTATTGCTCTGTATACTAGCAGTAATTAGCAGTGTATTTTCTTATTCTATAGTAGTGGACAGCCGCACAGTACCACTTCTATTGCTCCGTATACTAGCAGTAATTAGCAGTGTATTTTCTTATTCTATAGTAGTGGACAGCCGCACGGTACCACTTCTATTGCTCTATATACAAGAAGTAATTACCAATGTATTTTCTTATTCTGTAGCAATGGAAAGTCGCACAGTACCACTTCTATTGTTCTATATACTAGCTGTAATTATCAGTGTATTTTCTTATTCCGTAGTAATGGACAGCCGCACAGTACCACTTCTATTGATCTGTATACTAGCAGTAATAACCAGTGTTTTTTGCTTATTCTGAGTAATGGACAGCCACACAGTACCACTTCTATTGCTCTATATACTAGCTGTAATTATCAGTGTATTTACTTATTCCATAGTAATGGACAGTTGCACAGTACCACTTCTATTGTTCTATATACTAGAAGTAATGATCAGTGTATTTTCTTATTCTGAGTAATGGACAGCCGCACAGTACCACTTCTATTGCTCTGTATATTAGCTGTAATTATCAGTGTATTTTCTTATTCCGTAGTAATGGACATGCGCACAGTACCACTTCTAGTGCTCTATATGCTAGAGGTAATTGCCAGTGTATTTTCATTTTCTGAGTAATGGACAGCCGCACAGTACCACTTCTATTGCTCGTGTATACTAGCAGTGATTATCAGTGTCTTTTCTTATTCCATAGTAATGGACAGGCACATAGTACCACTTCTATTGCTCTGTAAACTAGCAATAATTATCAGTGTATTTTATTATTCTGAGTAATGGACAGTTGCACAGTACCACTTCTGTTGATCTGTATACTAGCAATAATTATAAATGTATTTTCTTTTTCGTAGGAATAGTCAGGTGCACAGTACCACTTCTATTGCTCCATATACTAGCAGTAATTAGCAGTGTATTTTCCTATTATATAGTAGTGGACAGCTGCACAGTACCACTTCTATTGCTCTGTATACTAGCAGTAATTAGCAGTGTATTTTCTTATTCTATAGTAGTAGACAGCTGCACAGTACCACTTCTATTGCTCTGTATACTAGCAGTAATTGTTCTATATACTATAAGTAATGATCAGTGTATTTTTTTATTCTGAGTAACGGACAGCCGCACAGTAACACTTCTATTGCTCCGTATACTAGCAGTAATTGTTCTATATACTATAAGTAATGATCAGTGTATTTTTTTATTCTGAGTAACGGACAGCCGCACAGTAACACTTCTATTGCTCTATATACTAGAAGTAATTATCCATGTATTTTCTTATTCCGTAGTAATGGACAGTTGCACAGTACCACTTCTATTGATCTGTATACTAGCAGTAATTAGCAGTGTATTTTCTTATTATATAGTAGTAGACAGCTGCACAGTACCACTTCTATTTCTATATATAGTAGAAGCAATAACCAGTGTATTTCTTATTCTGCCGTAATGGACCGACGCACAGTACCACCTCTATTGCTCCGTATACTAGCAGTAATAACCAGTGTATTTTCTTATTCTGTAAAGATGGGCAGTTGCACAGTACCACTTATATTGCTCTGTATACTAGCAGTGATTATCAGTGTACTTTCTTATTCTTTAGTAATGGACCGATGCACAGTACCACCTCTATTGCTCCGTATACTAGCAGTATTAACCAGTGTATTTTCTTATTCTATAGTAATGGACAGGTGCACAGTACCACTTCCATTGCTATATATACTAGCAGTGATTATCAGGGTATTTTCTCATTCTATAGTAATGGACAGCCACACAGTACCACTTCCATTGCTATATATACTAGCAGTGATTCAGCGTATTTTCTTATTCTGTAGTAATGGACAGTTGCACAGTGCCACTTCCATTACTCTATATACTAGCAGTAATTAGCAGTGTATTTTCTTGTTCTACAGTAATGGACAGCCGCACAGTACCACTTCCATTGCTATATATACTAGCAGTGATTCAGCGTATTTTCTTATTCTATAGTAATGGACAGACGCACAGTACCACTTCCATTGCTATATATACTAGCAGTGATTCAGCGTATTTTCTTATTCTATAGTAATAGACAGCCGCACAGTGCCACTTCCATTACTCTATATACTAGCAGTAATTAGCAATGTATTTTCTTATTCTATAGTAATAGACAGCCGAACAGTGCCACTTCCATTACTCTATATACTAGCAGTGATTATCAGAGTATTTTCTTATTCTATAGTAATGGACAGTTGCACAGTACCACTTCCATTGCTCTATATACTAGCAGTGATTATCAGTGTATTTTCTTATTCCATAGTAATGGACAGGCGCACAGTACCACTTCTATTGCTCTGTAAACTAGCCATTATTACCAGTGTATTTTATTATTCTGAGTAATGGACAATTGCACAGTACCACTTCTATTGATCTGTATACTAGAAGTAATTGTCAGTGGATTTTCTTATTCTGTAGTAATAGACAGCCGCACAGTACCACTTCTGTTGATCTGTATACTAGCAGTAATTACCAATGTATTTTCTTTTCGTAGGAGTAGTCAGGTGCACAGTACCACTTCTATTGCTC
The DNA here is from genome assembly GCF_055691185.1 of Crinia signifera. Classification (NCBI taxonomy): domain Eukaryota; kingdom Metazoa; phylum Chordata; class Amphibia; order Anura; family Myobatrachidae; genus Crinia; species Crinia signifera. The sequence goes on along the minus strand of NC_139228.1, from coordinate 11,877,996 downwards.
TGTATACTAGCAGTGATTATCAGTGTATTTTCTTATTCTGTAGCAATGGACAGTCACACAGTACCACTTCTATTGTTCTATATACTAGAAGTAATTATCAGTGCATTTTCTTATTCTGAGTAATGGATAGCAGCACAGTACCACTTCTATTGCTCCGTATACTAGCAGTAATTGTTCTATATGCTAGAAGTAATGATCAGTGTATTTTCTTATTCTGAGTAATGGACAGCCGCACAGTACCACTTCTATTGCTCTGTATACTAGCTGTAATTATCAGTGTATTTTCATATTCCATAGTAATGGACAGTTGCACAGTACCACTTCTATTGATCTGTATACTAGCAGTAATAAGCAGTGTATTTTCTTATTATATAGTAGTAGACAGCTGCACAGTACCACTTCTATTTCTCAGTAGAAGCAATAACCAGTGTATTTCTTATTCTGCTGTAATGGACCAACGCACAGTACCACCTCTATTGCTCCATATACTAGCAGTAATAACCAGTGTATTTTCTTATTCTGTAAAGATGGGCAGTTGCACAGTACCACTTATATTGGCCTGTATACTAGCAGTGATTTATCAGTGTACTTTCTTAACCTGTAAATAAATAAATAAATTCTTTAGTAATGGACCGATGCACAGTACCACCTCTATTGCTCCGTATACTAGCAGTGATTATCAGGGTATTTTCTTATTCTATAGTAATGGACAGCCGCACAGTACCACTTCCATTGCTATATATACTAGCAGTGATTATCAGGGTATTTTCTCATTCTATAGTAATAGACAGCCACACAGTGCCACTTCCATTACTCTATATACTAGCAGTAATTAGCATTGTATTTTCTTATTCTATAGTAATAGACAGCCGCACAGTGCCACTTCCATTACTCTATATACCTGCAGTAATAGCATTGTATTTTCTTATTCTATAGTAATAGACAGCTGCACAGTGCCACTTCCATTGCTCTATATACTAGCAGTGATTATCAGAGTATTGTCTTATTCTGTAGGGATGGGCAGTTGCACAGTACCACTTCCATTGCTCTATATACTAGCAGTGATTATAAGGGTATTTTCTTATTCTATAGTAATAGACAGCCGCACAGTACCACTTCCATTACTCTATATACTAGCAGTGATTATCAGGGTATTTTCTCATTCTATAGTAATGGGCAGTTGCACAGTACCACCTCTATTGCTCCGTATACTAGCAGTAATAACCAGTGTATTTTCTTATTCCATAGTAATGGACAGTTTCACAGTACCACTTCTATTGATCTGTATACTAGCAGTAATTAGCAGTGTATTTTCTTATTATATAGTAGTAGACAGCTGCACAGTACCACTTCTATTTCTCTATATAGTAGAAGCAATAACCAGTGTATTTCTTATTCCATAGTAATGGACCGACGCACAGTACCCCTTCTATTGCTCCGTATACTAGCAGTAATAACCAGTGTATGTTCTTACTTTGTAAAGATGGGCAGTTGCACAGTACCACTTATATTGCTCTGTATACTAGCAGTGATTATCAGTGTACTTTCTTATTCTTTAGTAATGGACCAACGCACAGTACCACCTCTATTGCTCCCTATACTAGCAGTAATAACCAGTGTATTTTCTTATTCTATAGTAATGGACAGGTGCACAGTACCACTTCCATGGCTATATATACTAGCAGTGATTATCAGGGTATGTTCTTATTCTATAGTAATGGACAGGTGCACAGTACCACTTCCATTGCTATATATACTAGCAGTGATTATCAGGGTATTTTCTCATTCTATAGTAATGGACAGCCGCACAGTACCACTCCCATTACTCTATATACTAGCAGTGTATTTTCTTGTTCCTTACTTATTGACACCTGTGTCTAGTATTCCGAGCTATAGAAATCTCACACACATACGTTATGTAAATGCAATGATACAGGCCAGAGAAGTGGCGCAGTGTGACACATAGACCCCTATGTCTTGCTATGTGTGCGCAGTTGGGGACATTGCTCTGCTGCACATATGATACTCTGTATGTAGAAACACATCAGTGGGGAGAGGTGACACGTAAAGGAAGCTGGATCTCTCTGTAACGTGCCTCTAGGTGTTCTCCTCTGGAGGCGAAGGCCGCGGCAGAGCCTTCAGCGTGGAAGATTGCTGGCGGGCATGGCTAGGCCGTTCTTGCCATCTTCCCTGTAAACTGTGCTGACTTCTGTTGTTATGGAAACGTCTAGGTGGATGTGAAAGATTCTTCTTCCCAGCGATGAACTAAATAAAGGAAAAATCACACAAGGCGGTTGGCCCTAATCTTCTGCAGAGGCGTTAGGAAGATCCCCAACAACTATCCAGGCCTTAACCAGCGCCATACCACAGGGGACCACATTATGGCACATTTACAGACCTCAGGGAATGTGGACCTGCCCTGCTCTTATGTTAGTGCAAACGCCTATTAGTCTAATCATTGTATTTCATGGCGTACAGTCAGGAAATCTGCACACGGCCGTGTAGGTGTACCTGACAATGTGCAGGGACGGTAAGTGGGACCAGTCAGGACCACCACCCCCACCATTCACTGCATCTCCCACAGTACTGCTTGGGTGGCTAAGCCTAATTTATGATCTTAACCCTTTGAGTGCCAATTGAATTCTTCAGAAGAGATGTGAAAATTGCCAAGCAAATATTTTTATTCATCATAATGACCCATAATGTTATATTATATAGGAAATATAATTTATATAACATTTTTAATTTGAATTTATATAACACATGTGAGTGATGTTGGCATTGTTAATGGATATTTTGAACATCCCTCATAGAGATATTGGAATTCAAAGGGTTAAGGTGCCCATTTATCAATGATCGCAATTACAATGCGATCTGGGCGGAATATTACCGCCCAGGATTGCATTGTAAAATGCGATCATATCACCCGAAAGTATCATCTGCCGGGCGCAGGGACAGGGCTCCGAAAGGAGCCCGTCCCTGTAAAGCGCTGACCCGGAAGCCGGGGGGGGTCTGCTCATGTGCGAATATGAGATGACCCCCCCACGACCCCGCTGACCGCACTGTCGCCCAGGTAGTGCAATGTGTAGCCCATTGGCAGCTTCGCATCCCCCATAGAAACCTATGGGGGATGCGCCCGGCGGCGCTGCAGGGGGGGATCGCAGGAGGTATCGGATATTCCTGCTGCGGTCCCCCTTTAACACATTATATTATTTTATTACCTAATATTTGCGGCTAACCCCCGAAAATGGGATTTTGGGGGGATTTAGCCGCAAGCATAACTTGATAAATGGGGCCCTAAATCAGGAAAGGGAGGGGACACTGGGACTGCACTTATTACTGGATAGTGTTATATTTTACAAATTTATGTTAAATGTTTCACATACTGTATTTCCCAATATATTTTCATAAAAAGCAAAAACAGGTTGAGTATCCCTTATCCAAATATCCGTTATCCAAATTATTCTGAAAACCATACGGTACTTGTTTCCTAGCACGGCGCCCATTGGGTCCCATCACATACCTTAACTTAAGGTATGCAATGGGACCCGACCGACCCGATTTCGGGCATTTTTTGCGGTTTCCTGACAAATGTAAAATCGGGTCCATCGCATGCCATTATAATGGCATGCGATGCGACCAATGCGATGGACCCGATTTTACATTGTAAGCATTGTATGTAATGTTAAATTCCTATCTAAAATCGGGTCCATCGCATGCCATTATAATGGCACACAATGCGACCAATGAGATGGACCCAATTTTACATAGACCCAATTTTTGATTGTATACCCACCCTGATGTGTAATTTGTATGTCAAATGCCCCCCCCCCCATTGTTAACCCGAAGCGTGGTGAGCGCAGCGGTACACGTCCTCCGACCTTTTTCATACCCCCACTATCCACGTCGGTATGGAGTTGATCTTATACAGTGTGGCGAGCGCAGCGAGCCACCGAGTCCGAAGCGTGGCGAGCCCCGCGAGGGGACTCGTAATACCTGTGAAGTAATGTGCGACCGCTCGCCAGGCTTCGGGCTCCGTGGCTCGCTGCGCTCACCACACTATATAAAATCAACTCCACGCCGACGTGGATAGTGGGGGTATGAAAAGGTCGGAGGACGCGTAGCGCAGCTCCTCGCGGGCTCGCTGCGCACGCCAGGCTTCGGGTTCACGTTGATCGTGGCGTGGCATTAACAATGGGGGGGCATACAATGAAAAATGGGGTCTGGGGGGCATTTATCATTGGGGCCAATGTAAAATCGGGTCTCAGGGACCATTTAACATTGGTTCCAATGTAAAAAATCAGGTCGGTCGGGTCAATCGCATTGCATGTAATTTGGTTGCATGCAATGCGATTGACCCAATTTTTGCAACCCGATTGCATACAATTAAAATTGGTGGCGCCGTGCTAGGAAACAAGTACCAACCATACTTCCCAAAATATACTTTTTGGGGGGCTAAAATCCTATTGAGCACATCTGCAAACTGGCACTACTGATGAAATGATATGTAACTGGCACTACTGATGAAATGATATGTAACTGGCACTACTGATGAAATGATATGTAACTGGCACTAAATATGTGCAAGGAAATGATTGCTTGGCACTTAAATTAAATTAAAGATTGCACACAAACTTTGTTCCATGTTTTAAAACCTTGTTTCATGTACAAATAAAATATGTGTGTGTGTATTTCATGTGTTTGATGTGTATAGACAATATAAATGCAAGATACCTCATTCAAATATAAAAATATTCCAAAATAAGGAATAATCTGCTATCCAAAATTCTTCTGGTCCCGAGCATTTTGTATAAGGGCTAGTCAACCTGCATAATAATATAAGCGATAAAGTAAAGTACAGTGCAGCTTAGTCTGACTAGTATTTAGTGGACAAGGCTATCTGATATCCAGTGTATGTGGCAGAGCCCACTATGATGGCCAGTGTACATGGTAGAGTCCACACTGATGGCCAGTGTACTAAGCAGAACTCACACTGATGGCCAGTGTACTAAGCAGAACTCACACTGATGGCCAGTGTACTAAGCACAACTCACTCTGATGGCCAGTTTACTAAGCAGAGCCCACTCTGTTGGACAGTATACTAAGCATGGCCCACGCTGATGGCCAGTGTACTAAGCAGAACTTACTCTGATGGCCAGTGTAGATTCCTAACACTCTGATGACCAATGTAGTAAGCAGAGCTCACTCTGATACTAAGCAGAGCTCACTCTGATGGCTGGTGTACTAAGCAGAGTTCACTCTGGTGACCATTGTACTAAGCAGTACCCACTCTGATGACCAGTATACCAAGCAGAGCTCACTCTGATGGACAGTGTACTAATCAGAGCTCACTCTGATGGACAGTGTACTAAGCAGAGCTCACTCTGATGACCAGTGTACTATACAGAGCCAACTCTGATGACCAGTGTACTAAGCAGAGCTCTCTCTGGTGACTAGTATACCAAGCAGAGCTCGCGCTGATGGCTGGTGTACTAAGAAGAGCTCACTCTGATGGCTGGTGTATGAGGCAGAGACCACTCTGATGGCTGGTGTATGAGGCAGAGACCACTCTGATGGCTGGTGTATGAGGCAGAGACCACTCTGATGGCTGGTGTATGAGGCTGAGACCACTCTGATGGCTGGTGTATGAGGCAGAGACCACTCTGATGGCTGGTGTATGAGGCAGAGAGCACTCTGATGGCTGGTGTATGAGGCAGAGACCACTCTGATGGCTGGTGTATGAGGCAGAGAGCACTCTGATGGCTGGTGTATGAGGCAGAGACCACTCTGATGGCTGGTGTATGAGGCAGAGACCACTCTGATGGCTGGTGTATGAGGCAGAGACCACTCTGATGGCTGGTGTATGAGGCAGAGACCACTCTGATGGCTGGTGTATGAGGCAGAGAGCACTCTGATGGCTGGTGTATGAGGCAGAGCCCACTCTGATGAATAGTATACCAAGCAAAGATCACTCTGATAACCAGTATACCAAGCAGAGCCAACTCTGATAACCGGTATACTAAGCAGAGGTCACTCTGATGACCTGTGTACAAGGCAGAGACCACTCTGATTACCAGTGTACATGGCAGAGTCCACTCTGATGACCAGTGCAGGGGCAAACGCAGGATTTTCAGAAGGGGGTTTCCAGAGGGGCGGAGCAAAGCACGGAGATGGACACTTAGGTGACCCAGAATATGCCGGGTCAGTTAAAGTATTATAGATACACCAAATGTATATAAATAATAATAATAATAACAATTATAATAATATATATATATATATATATATATATACTGTATATATATATATACACATACACACACACACACACATATATATATATATATATATATATATATATATATATATATCCATACACATACAGGGGCGTCAACAGCAGTGTAGACCCCTGGGCATAGCAATGTATTGGGGCCCCTACCGATCCTCCAGCGGTAGGGGTGGGGGAAGCTTTGATGTCCCGCGGGTGGTAGGGGGTATTATATCAACTGCTCAGCATGTAGGGCCTGGATCAGTAATTTCCACTAATTACCCCTTTACTGCACAGATGGTGGGAGATTGGGTGGGTGAAGGGGGCATTGGGCTGAATGAAGGGGCCCTGATACATAACTTACAGGGTGGTAGAGGATGTTTAATACGCAGAGGAGGGGTGTATAGTGGAGTGGGCTTATTATTCATAATTTTCTGGTGGGAGGACAACTTACTTGACTGCAGATATCTCCAGTTCCTGGAAATAGATTTCTTAGATTTTAATGGAATTAAAAACTAGAGAATCCCACCTACCAAATGGTATTGGGGACTAGGGGATCAGAGTTCAGGAGGCAGAGCAATCTGCCAACGAGTATATAAAACTACATACCAGGTGTGTGGAGCTGGAGCAGTAACCAGCTGCTGGAAGGCTGATATCTCTGGTTCTGGTAACAGGAGAGACAAGCTACTAGTGTCCTTTAAAGGGGGAGAGTCCCAGCTTTTGGAATATACCCTCAAAAAAACTCTAAGGCAGACAGAACCTGAAATATCTGACTGGGAAGAACAATTAACAGGCTTGGATGGGGACCACTGCTTTGAAGTCAGATATCTCCGGTTCCCAAGGGCCGATTTGTAAAATTCTTGTACCCATGGAAAGAGGGGACCCTCAGCTTTCAGCGTAGGGCTCTTAGACTCCTGGGGGGGGGGCTTCTGGGTACTCAGAAACCCCCCTGCGTGCGCTACTGCAGTGTACTAAGCAGATGATCAGTATAAAATGCATTTTGTGGAAGACATTTTATTCTATCACCATTGTGCTGTGATCTACTTGGTTTATTTCTGGGCCACACTGTGTATTTTTCTTAACTTTACACTATCAATACCAAAGGAGTACAGAAAAAATGTCAATAGAAGATATTTAGTAGTGGAAAGAGTGCTAACAGGAAATAATACAGAGCACGGACTATTTTTGGGAGGTCCGAGCTTCCGACAAAAGGAGAAAAATAGATAAAGCAACCAAAAAGGGTCCAGAACGCGATGAATCAGAGTTTGTTTCGTTAACAGCCCGGGGTTTGTTTTGCAGAGAATAAGAGAATTCCGATTTTACCGCCCCCCTCCCCCCTTCCTTTTTTTCACCCTTATTTCCTTCCTGGTTTAGATGAGAAAAAATTGCAGGTGCGAAGAAAAAAAAACCCAAAACAAAAAACACATAAAATAGATAGAAGCTTTAGAAAGACAGGGTTTATGTCAGGATTCCGGAATGGGAAGACCATGAATGAGGACACGTCTGTGACACCGGCTTGAGAGATTAAGAATGTATTCATGCCGGAATCAGACTGACACGACAGTGTGTCCCGGTCTGCAGCAATTCACTAGTCACATCGCCGAGGTCAAGAGGTCACTCAAGTTCACAGGGGCTGGTGTTTTGTCATGTAAATCCGCAAAACCAGTCACCACTGTTCTGGCAGGCACGCCGAGGCAAGGAGAAAATGCCAGGGACAGAGGGAGGAGGATAGATGGGGTTAAATATTCTGCATGCAGAAAAAAAAGAAAATAAATAACCGTCTCTTTGTACATTTATCCGTCTCTTAATTAGGAGTACAAAGCGCCAAATAGGATGGGAAAAAGAAAGGATATAAAGGCTATATGTTTGATTTATAGAGCTTTATAGTGCTGCGCCCTTGATGTGTGGCGGGGTGGACGTATCTGCGTGGCGTGGCAGTTTTATTCTCTTATATCCATTCCAGTAACACAAATGTCTGTAGCCAGACGGGCCACTGGCAGAATGCCATGGTCCCCCCCCATTTTTTTTTTAAACTGGGGGGGCTAGAGAAGCAGATTGTTCTTCGCTCCCTCTCGCCAGCAGACTCTCTTCGTCTATCATTGGTTTGCGCTGGCAAAGGTAACCATGGAAACCAAACCGGTCTACGAAACTTCATTTGTAGGTGCAAGCTGTGATATCAGATGAGGAATAATGATGTGTGTGTGTGTATGTACTGTATGTGTGAGTGTGTGTGTATATGTGTGTGTATATATATATATATAATATATATAAAGATATAACTAACAGTCGGAAGTGAAGCCTTTATCACAGATCGGAAAGGAACACAATACAGCACCCAGGACGGTTCAGAATGGTTGGGTGAAGGCACCTTGTAACCAATAACCAGTATAATAATATATGGCATATAAATGTCAAGGGACAAAACCCGAACTTTGTGTCCTAGCTGGTCAACTCCTGTACAGAGGGGTGTCCATATCTGGTCGAATGGTCAACAGTCCATAAGGTCAACTCTACAATGAGACCTTAGAACATCAACATGGTTCAAACTGTCAACAGGCACAAGGTCAACATCCTTAATCCATCAACAGGTTCATAATGTCGGCATCTGAAATGTCCCCCTGTGAGGTGCTGTCCGGAGGTTTACAGTCAATCTGTGGGGGGGGGGAGGTTAGGGTGCAAGTGAGAGTATGGGTCACAGGGTCGACCCAACTAAGGTTGACAGTAAATAGTTTGACACCAATTGGTCGACAGGCCATAGGTCGAGACAGTAGAAAGCTCAACACAAGCAATAGGTCTACATGAAAAAGATGGACATGGGTTTTTCACGGTCTTTGGTGTCTATGTCGTCTTACGTTAACATGGACATGATATAAGTGTGCCACGTCCCCTCACATGGCTCGCTACGCTTACTATTATATTCTCCCTCTATGTCCATGTGGATAGTTTAGTATGAAAAAACACCTGTCGACCTATTGTATGTATCGAACTTTTGACATTGTTGACCTAAACCGTGTCGACTCTTCACTTGGTGGGCGGCAGCCCTTAAGCTCCTCTGCCTGTCTGCCACCCATCTAGGAATTCTACCCAGTTCTCTATCTTCAGGAGCTCTTCAACGCTCTTCCTCCGCAATCAGACTGCCTCTCCGGCACTCACCCAGGGTAATATTAATCTGATGCAAGAGGGTGGGTGATGACACGGCAAGCCATGATTGGCTCTCCGTGGCACTCTTCGATCTGCAAAAATGGCACTACTGTCCTCATGTGCCGAATGGGAAATCCAGGACTGGTGATGGAGGACCTGATGGGGGCAGGTTTATGCCCCTTGCACGCCGCACCTCGATCCAGGTCAAGGTGTGGTGTGAAAGCACCAAAGATTATAACCCAGGTCGACCAAGGTGGAAATTCGACCTGGGATATAAGAAGGGTTAAACCCAGGTCGGAAAAAAGTATTGTGTGTGCGTGGTGCGCAACCAATCAGCAGCTGACACGGGGTTGTCAGACCCCAAGGGGTGAATGGATAAAAAAGCAAGAAGTGTCAGCGCTGGCTATACCAAATGAATGGATCAGAGACGGTTCTCAAAAATATAACAAATTTAATAATACAATGTAATATACAATGATAAATAAAACATAAAAAATATGGTAAAAAAGGTGTGAATCAAATAGACTGTGTCCAATAATTTCTAAAAAAAAAAAAAATATCACCGGGATATTTGGATATATAGGCACTTATTGACTGACATATATGTTACCATCCTGGGTGGTCTGGTTGGTAGATGAATCCAGACTGGTGATCGATTGTGTCCTTAGGTGTCCTATAATTTCAAGGACTCACGGTTCCCACTTGTGCTGATTGCCTCTTGTTTGCTGGAAAAAATTAGGGATCGTGCTGTTTTCCCAATAGGATAGGTCCAGTATTGATTGAGGTAAATCTGTGGGTGGATCGGACAGGTCACCAATGGTCAGAGATGGAGTCAGTCGGCCAGGTATTGTGCAGCTCAACGCGTTTCCCCGGAAGATTTGTGCTTAAACCCAGGTCGCACTCTGTATATTGGAAAACCCGGGTTGAGCGTGAAAGCGCCGGACCCAGATATCGCCTTCATCGGGAATTCATCTCTCAATCACATGTGTCTGAGCTAAGAATGCTAACCACTATGCCAACCGTGCCACCAAATGCCAAAGGTGTGGATACAAAAATTGCACTCCAACATTACACCAATCACATGTGCTATAAATGTCTTACTTGATCTAAGCAGATAAAAGCTGATTATTCATTGGCTGCTCTAGTAAAGTGCAAATTTTGCTCCTTGCATTACTAGTATAGTATTAGTGATTTTCAGGGAATATAACAATCAATAAAAATGGCAAAACCCCACAGGATTAATTATTATAAATAACATATATATATATATATATATATATATATATATATATATATATATTGAACATCTAGATCTTCATCGTGGCTTCGCTGTCGTTCTCTTAATGTCTGTTTTTTGTAAATACGAGCTTGTTTCTTAGTACGTCAAAAGCAGATTCTTCTGTCAATGAACCGTCTATGCAGTCTATCATATAAATGTGACCCGGGGAAATACTCATAATAAATAATGTCAATCTTCTAACAAAATGGTTCGGGCAGACAGACGAGGTGCAGGCTGACAGCAGGACACACCGAGACGGATGCTTTACAAGCACACAGTCATCTGGCTGCTACAGCGCTTGTGACCCTAAGAGTAGCCGTAATAGACCCCTGTAGAAAGTCCCACTGCATGGGGTGTCTTCTATGGCTGTGACCTTGGACCTCGCTCTACTCATAATAATGTGGGAAATGTTTGTCAATATAAAGCTTATGTTGACAGTCAAGGCAAAACCCTCCATAGTCTGGACTTAAATCCCAAACAACCAGACTTATCATACTGTAGCTTGGATTCTACTCCATAACTCCATAACTTTTATGATACTCCATAACTTATACCCATATGATCCAACAACACAACCCATTAAAACCCTCCATAGTCTAACCTTAATATGTTTGTACTAGACCAGGCCTGGCAAACCTCTGGCTCTCCAGATGTTGTCAAACTACAAATCCCATCATACCATGCCACAGTTTTGCTATAAGGGAGTGTTAAAACTGTGGCAAGGCATGCTGGGATTTGTAGTTTCACAACATCTGGAGAGCCACAGGTTGGCCTGTCCTGTACTAGACCTACCATTGTCTAGGACTCACAAAATTGATCAACAGGACCCCCCATCACCTTGGATGCTTCTGCTCGAGCAACATGACCTCCATCATCTTGGATGCATAGGCTGAAGTAACAGCTCATAGGGCTCATGCGCATATGGTACAGTTCTCTCCCAGTGTAACCCAGACGCATATACTGTACTACTGCTCTCTCCTGGTGTAACCCAGGCACATATACTACTGCTCTCTCCCGCTGTAACCCAGGCACATATACTACCGCTCTCTCCCAGTGTAACCCAGACGCATATACTGTACTACTGCTCTCTCCCGGTGTAACCCAGGCACATATACTACTGCTCTCTCCCAGTGTATCCCAGGCACATATACTACTGCTCTCTCCTGCTGTAACCCAGGCACATATACTACTGCTCTCTCCTGCTGTAACCCAGGCACATATACTACTGTTCTCTCCCGGTGTAACCCAGGCACATATACTACTGCTCTCTCCCGGTGTAACCCAGGAACATATACTACTGCTCTCTCCTGCTGTAACCCAGGCACATATACTACTGTTCTCTCCCGGTGTAACCCAGGCACATATACTACTGTTCTCTCCCGGTGTAACCCAGGCACATATACTACTGTTCTCTCCCGGTGTAACCCAGGCACATATACTACTGCTCTCTCCCGGTGTAACCCAGGCACATATATTACTGCTCTCTCCCGGTGTAACCCAGGCACATATACTACTGCTCTCTCCCAGTGTATCCCAGGCACATATACTACTGCTCTCTCCTGCTGTAACCCAGGCACATATCCCACTGCTCTCTCCCAGTGTAACCCAGGCACATATACTACTGCTCTCTCCTGCTGTAACCCAGGCACATATACTACTGCTCTCTCCTGCTGTAACCCAGGCACATATACTACTGTTCTCTCCCGGTGTAACCCAGGCACATATACTACTGCTCTCTCCCGGTGTAACCCAGGAACATATACTACTGCTCTCTCCTGCTGTAACCCAGGCACATATACTACTGTTCTCTCCCGGTGTAACCCAGGCACATATACTACTGCTCTCTCCCGGTGTAACCCAGGTACATATACTACTGCTCTCTCCCGATGTAACCCAGGCACATATACAGATGGGTCATTGTACATCCTTGCTGGCGGGTCGCCAGAACGTACGCGCTGGCGACCCGCCAGCAGCCTCGCCAGCGAGGAGACTGAGACGCGCGTGCGTCTCACGCGCACGCGCGTCTCAGTCTCCGTCGCTAGCGTGGCGGAAACCCTGTCCGTCTCCGCCTCAGGGAGACGGACGGGGTTAGGGGGGGGTTAGGGGGGATGCGGGCAGGCGGCGGGGACCCCGGGTTACCGCCGGCAAGCCGGCGGGGACCCGGGGAAACGTTTGGAAGCGCCGTCGGAAGGGGGCGCGCGCGCCTCTCGTGCGCGCGCGCCCCCTTCTCACGATCGCCATGGCGCTGGCGGGGGATGGTGGCTGGCGACGCCAGCGCCATCCCCAGCAAAGATGGACCGTGACCCATCTGTACTACTGCTCTCTCCCGGTGTAACCCAGGCACATATACTACTGCTCTCTCCGGGTGTAACCCAGGCACATATTCTACAGCTCTCTCCGGGTGTAACCCAGGCACATATTCTACAGCTCTCTCCGGGTGTAACCCAGGCACATATACTACAACTCTCTCCCGGTGTAACCCAGGCACATATACTACTGCTCTCTCCTGGTGTAACCCAGGTACATGTACTACTGCTCTCTCCCGGTGTAACCCAGGCACATATACTACTGCTCTCTCCTGCTGTAACCCAGGCACATATACTACCGCTCTCTCCCGGTGTAACCCAGGCACATATACTACTGCTCTCTCCCGGTGTAACCCAGGCACATATACTACCGCTCTCTCCCAGTGTAACCCAGGCACATATACTACCGCTCTCTCCTGCTGTAACCCAGGCACATATACTACCGCTCCCTCCTGCTGTAACCCAGGCACATATACTACTGCTCTCTCCTGCTGTAACCCAGGCACATATACTACTGCTCTCTCCCGGTGTAACCCAGGCACATATACTACTGCTCTCTCCCGGTGTAACCCAGGCACATATACTACTGCTCTCTCCCACTGTAACCCAGGCACATATACTACTGCTCTCTCCTGGTGTAACCCAGGCACATATACTACTGCTCTCTCCCAGTGTAACCCAGGCACATATACTACTGCTCTCTCCCAGTGTAACCCAGGCACATATACTGTACTACTGCTCTCTCCCGGTGTAACCCAGGCACATATACTACTGCTCTCTCCCGGTGTAACCCAGGCACATATGCTACTGCTCTCTCCCGGTGCAACCCAGGCACATATACTACTGCTCTCTCCCGGTGCAACCCAGGCACATATACTACAGCTCTCTCCCGGTGAAACCCAGGCACATATACTACTGCTCTCTCCCGGTGTAACCGAGGCACATATACTACTGCTCTCTCCCGCTGTAACCCAGGCACATATACTACAGCTCTCTCCCGGTGTAACCCAGGCACATATACTACTGCTCTCTCCCGGTGTAACCGAGGCACATATACTACTGCTCTCTCCCGCTGTAACCAAGGCACATATACTACTACTCTCTCCCGCTTTAACCCAGGCACATATACAACTGCTCTCTCCTGCTGTAACCCAGGCACATATACTACTGCTCTCTCCCAGTGTAACCCAGGCACATATACTACTGCTCTCTCCCGGTGTAACCCAGGCACATATACTACTGCTCTCTCCCGGTGTAACCCAGGCACATATACTACTGCTCTCTCCTGCTGTAACCCAGGCACATATACTACTGCTCTCTCCCGGTGTAACCCAGGTACATATACTACTGCTCTCTCCCGGTGTAACCCAGGCACATATACTACTGCTCTCTCCCGGTGTAACCCAGGCACATACACTACTGCTCTCTCCCGGTGTAACCCAGGCACATATACTACTGCTCTCTCCTGGTGTAACCCAGGCACATATACTACTGCTCTCTCCCGGTGCAACCCAGGCACATATACTACTGCTCTCTCCCGGTGTAACCCAGGTACATATACTACTGCTCTCTCCCGCTGTAACGCAGGCACATATACTACTGCTCTCTCCTGGTGTAACCCAGGCACATATACTACTGCTCTCTCCCGGTGCAACCCAGGCACATATAATACTGCTCTCTCCCGGTGTAACCCAGGTACATATACTACTGCTCTCTCCCGCTGTAACCCAGGCACATATACTACTGCTCTCTCCTGGTGTAACCCATGTTCTCTCCCGGTGTAACCCAGGCACATATACTACTGCTCTCTCCCGGTGTAACCCAGGAACATATACTACTGCTCTCTCCTGCTGTAACCCAGGCACATATACTACTGTTCTCTCCCGGTGTAACCCAGGCACATATACTACCGCTCTCTCCCGGTGTAACCCAGGCACATGTACTACCACTCTCTCCCGCTGTAACCCAGGCACATATACTACTGCTCTCTCCCGGAGCAACCCAGGCACATATACTACTGCTCTCTCCTGCTGTAACCCAGGCACATATACTACTGCTCTCTCCCGGTGTAACCCAGGCACATATACTGTACTACTGCTCTCTCCCGGTGTAACCCAGGCACATATACTACTGCTCTCTCCCGGTGCAACCCAGGCACATATACTGTACTACAGCTCTCTCCCGGTGTAACCCAGGCACATATTCTACTGCTCTCTCCCGATGTAATCCAGACACATACACTACTGCTCTCTCCCGGTGCAACCCAGGCACATATACTACTGCTCTCTCCCGGTGTAACCCAGGCACATACACTACTGCTCTCTCCCGGTGTAACCCAGGCACATATACTACCGCTCTCTCCCGGTGTAATCCAGGCACATATACTACTGCTCTCTCCCACTGTAACCCAGGCACATATACTACTGCTCTCTCCCGGTGTAACCCAGGCACATATACTACTGCTCTCTCCCGGTGTAACCCAGGCACATATACTACTGCTCTCTCCCGGTGTAACCCAGGCACATACACTACTGCTCTCCCGGTGTAACCCAGGCACATATACTACTGCTCTCTCCCGCTGTAACCCAGGCACATATACTACTGCTCTCTCCCGGTGTAACCCAGGCACATATACTACTGCTCTCTCCCGGTGTAACCCAGGTACATATACTACTGCTCTCTCCCGCTGTAACCCAGGCACATATACTACTGCTCTCTCCCGGTGTAACCCAGGCACATATACTACTGCTCTCTCCCGGTGCAACCCAGGCACATATACTACTGCTCTCTCCTGGTGTAACCCAGGTACATGTACTACCGCTCTCTCCCGCTGTAACCCAGGCACATGTACTACCGCTCTCTCCCGGTGTAACCCAGGCACATATACTACTGCTCTCTCCCGGTGTAACCCAGGCACATATACTACTGCTCTCTCCCGGTGCAACCCAGGCACATATACTACTGCTCTCTCCCGGTGTAACCCAGGTACATATACTACTGCTCTCTCCTGCTGTAACCCAGGCACATATACTACTGCTCTCTCCCGGTGTAACCCAGGTACATATACTACTGCTCTCTCCCGATGTAATCCAGACACATACACTACTGCTCTCTCCCGGTGCAACCCAGGCACATATACTGTACTACTGCTCTCTCCCTGTATAACCCAGGCACATATACTACTGCTCTCTCCCAGTGTAACCCAGGCACATATACTACTGCTCTCTCCCACTGTAACCCAGGCACATATACTACCACTCTCTCCCGATGTAACCCAGGCACATATACTACTGCTCTCTCCCGGTGTAACCCAGGCACATATACTGTACTACTGCTCTCTCCCGGTGTAACCCAGGCACATATACTACCGTTCTCTCCCGGTGTAATCCAGGCACATATACTACTGCTCTCTCCCGCTGTAACCCAGGTACATATACTACTGCTCTCTCCCGGTGTAACCCAGGCACATATACTAACACTCTCTCCCGATGTAACCCAGGCACATATACTACTGCTCTCTCCCGATGTAACCCAGGGACATATACTACTGCTCTCTCCCGATGTAACCCAGGCACATATACTAATGCTCTCTCCCACTTTTACCCAGGCACATATACTACCGCTCTCTCCCGATGTAACCCAGGCACATATACTACTGCTCTCTCCCGGTGTAACCCAGGCACATATACTACTGCTCTCTCCCACTGTAACCCAGGCACATATACTACCACTCTCCCCCGATGTAACCCAGGCACATATACTACTGCTCTCTCCCGGTGTAACCCAGGCACATATACTACTGCTCTCTCCCACTGTAACCCTGGCACATATACTACTGCTCTCTCCCGGTGTAACCCAGGCACATATACTACTGCTCTCTCCCGGTGTAACCCAGGCACATATACTACTGCTCTCTCCTGTGTAACCCAGGCACATATACTACCACTCTCCCCCGCTGTAACCCAGGTACATGTACTACTGCTCTCTCCTGCTGTAACCCAGGCACATATACTACTGCTCTCTCCCGGTGTAACCCAGGCACATATACTACTGCTCTCTCCCGGTGCAACCCAGGCACATATACTACTGCTCTCTCCCGGTGTAACCCAGGCACATATACTACTGCTCTCTCCCACTATAACCCAGGCACATATACTACCACACTCTCCCGATGTAACCCAGGCACATATACTACTGCTCTCTCCTGGTGTAACCCAGGCACATATACTGTACTACTGCTCTCTCCCGGTGTAACCCAGGCACATATACTACCGCTCTCTCCCGGTGTAATCCAGGCACATATACTACTGCTCTCTCCCGCTGTAACCCAGGTACATATACTACTGCTCTCTCCCGGTGTAACCCAGGCACATATACAAACACTCTCTCCCGGTGTAACCCAGGCACATATACAAACACTCTCTCCCGATGTAACCCAGGCACATATACTACTGCTCTCTCCCGATGTAACCCAGGCACATATACTACTGCTCTCTCCCGATGTAACCCAGGCACATATACTAATGCTCTCTCCCACTGTAACCCAGGCACATATACTACCGCTCTCTCCCGATGTAACCCAGGCACATATACTACTGCTCTCTCCCGGTGTAACCCAGGCACATATACTACTGCTCTTTCCCACTGTAACCCAGGCACATATACTACCACTCTCCCCCGATGTAACCCAGGCACATATACTACTGCTCTCTCCCGGTGTAACCCAGGCACATATACTACTGCTCTCTCCCACTGTAACCCTGGAACATATACTACTGCTCTCTCCTGTGTAACCCAGGCACATATACTACTGCTCTCTCCCGCTGTAACCCAGGTACATATACTACTGGTCTCTCCCGCTGTAACCCAGGCACATATACTACTGCTCTCTCCCACTGTAACCCAGGCACATATACTACCACTCTCTCCCAGTGTAACCCAGGCACATATACTACTGCTCTCTCCTGATGTAACCCAGGCACATATACTACTGCTCTCTCCCGGTGTAACCCAGGCACATATACTACTGCTCTCTCCCGATGTAACCCTGGCACATATAATACTGCTCTCTCCCGGTGCAACCCAGGCACATATACTACTGCTCTCTCCTGTGTAACCCAGGCACATATACTACTGCTCTCTCCCGGTGTAACCCAGGCACATATACTACTGCTCTCTCCCGGTGCAACCCAGGCACATATACTGTACTACTGCTCTCTCCCGGTGTAACCCAGGCACATATACTACCACTCTCCCCCGCTGTAACCCAGGTACATGTACTACTGCTCTCTCCTGCTGTAACCCAGGCACATATACTACTGCTCTCTCCCGGTGTAACCCAGGCACATATACTACTGCTCTCTCCCGGTGTAACCCAGGCACATATACTACTGCTCTCTCCCGGTGCAACCCAGGCACATATACTGTACTACTGCTCTCTCCCGGTGTAACCCAGGCACATATACTACCGCTCTCTCCCGGTGTAACCCAGGCACATATACTACTGCTCTCTCCTGCTGTAACCCAGGCACATATACTACTGCTCTCTCCCGCTATAACCCAGGTACATGTACTACTGCTCTCTCCTGCTGTAACCCAGGCACATATACTACTGCTCTCTCCCGGTGCAACCCAGGCACATATACTGTACTACAGCTCTCTCCCGGTGTAACCCAGGCACATATACTACTGCTCTCTCCTGGTGTAACCCAGGTACATATACTACTGCTCTCTCCCGATGTAATCCAGACACATACACTACTGCTCTCTCCCGGTGCAACCCAGGCACATATACTGTACTACTGCTCTCTCCCGGTGTAACCCAGACACATATACTACTGCTCTCTCCCGGTGTAACCCAGGCACATATACTACTGCTCTCTCCTGGTGTAACCCAGGCACATGTACTACTGTTCTCTCCCACTGTAATCAAGGCACATATACTACTGCTCTCTCCTGCTGTAACCCAGGTACATGTACTACTGCTCTCTTCTGCTGTAACCCAGGCAAATATACTACTGCTCTCTCCCAGTGTAACCCAGGCACATATACTACTGCTCTCTCCCGGTGCAACCCAGGCACATATACTACTGCTCTCTCCCGGTGTAACCCAGGTACATATACTGTACTACTGCTCTCTCCCGGTGTAACCCAGGCACATATACTACTGCTCTCTCCCGGTGTAACCCAGGTACATATACTACTGCTCTCTCATGGTGTAACCCAGGCACATATACTACCGCTCTCTCCCGGTGTAACCCAGGCACATATACTGTACTACTGCTCTCTCCCGGTGTAACCCAGGCACATATACTACTGCTCTCTCCCGGTGTAACCCAGGCACATATACTACTGCTCTCTCCCGCTGTAACCCAGGTACATGTACTACTGCTCTCTCCTGCTGTAACCCAGGCACATATACTACTGCTCTCTCCCGGTGTAACCCAGGCACATATACTACTGCTCTCTCCCGGTGTAACCCAGGCACATATACTACTGCTCTCTCCTGGTGTAACCCAGGTACATATACTACTGCTCTCTCCCGATGTAATCCAGACACATACACTACTGCTCTCTCCCGGTGCAACCCAGGCACATATACTGTACTACTGCTCTCTCCCGGTGTAACCCAGGCACATATACTACTGCTCTCTCCTGGTGTAACCCAGGTACATATACTACTGCTCTCTCCCGCTGTAACCCAGGCACATATAATACTGCTCTCTCCCGCTGTAACCCAGGCACGTATACTACTACTCTCTCCCGATGTAATCCAGACACATACACTACTGCTCTCTCCCGGTGCAACCCAGGCACATATACTACTGCTCTCTCCCGGTGTAACCCAGGCACATATACTACTGCTCTCTCCCACTGTAACCCAGGCACATATACTACTGCTCTCTCCCGGTGTAACCCAGGCACATATACTACTGCTCTCTCCCGGTGTAACCCAGGCACATATACTACTGCTCTCTCCCGGTGCAACCCAGGCACATATACTGTACTACTGCTCTCTCCCGGTGTAACCCAGGCACATATACTACCGCTCTCTCCCGGTGTAACCCAGGCACATATACTACTGCTCTCTCCCGGTGTAACCCAGGCACATATACTACTGCTCTCTCCCGCTATAACCCAGGTACATGTACTACTGCTCTCTCCTGCTGTAACCCAGGCACATATACTACTGCTCTCTCCCGGTGCAACCCAGGCACATATACTGTACTACAGCTCTCTCCCGGTGTAACCCAGGCACATATACTACTGCTCTCTCCTGGTGTAACCCAGGTACATATACTACTGCTCTCTCCCGATGTAATCCAGACACATACACTACTGCTCTCTCCCGGTGCAACCCAGGCACATATACTGTACTACTGCTCTCTCCCGGTGTAACCCAGACACATATACTACTGCTCTCTCCCGGTGTAACCCAGGCACATATACTACTGCTCTCTCCTGGTGTAACCCAGGCACATGTACTACTGTTCTCTCCCACTGTAATCAAGGCACATATACTACTGCTCTCTCCTGCTGTAACCCAGGTACATGTACTACTGCTCTCTTCTGCTGTAACCCAGACAAATATACTACTGCTCTCTCCCAGTGTAACCCAGGCACATATACTACTGCTCTCTCCCGGTGCAACCCAGGCACATATACTACTGCTCTCTCCCGGTGTAACCCAGGTACATATACTGTACTACTGCTCTCTCCCGGTGTAACCCAGGCACATATACTACTGCTCTCTCCCGGTGTAACCCAGGTACTGCTCTCTGATGGTGTAACCCAGGCACATATACTACCGCTCTCTCCCGGTGTAACCCAGGCACATATACTGTACTACTGCTCTCTCCCGGTGTAACCCAGGCACATATACTACTGCTCTCTCCCGGTGTAACCCAGGCACATATACTACTGCTCTCTCCCGCTATAACCCAGGTACATGTACTACTGCTCTCTCCTGCTGTAACCCAGGCACATATACTACTGCTCTCTCCCGGTGTAACCCAGGCACATATACTACTGCTCTCTCCCGGTGTAACCCAGGCACATATACTACTGCTCTCTCCTGGTGTAACCCAGGTACATATACTACTGCTCTCTCCCGATGTAATCCAGACACATACACTACCGCTCTCTCCCGGTGCAACCCAGGCACATATACTGTACTACTGCTCTCTCCCGGTGTAACCCAGGCACATATACTACTGCTCTCTCCTGGTGTAACCCATGTACATATACTACTGCTCTCTCCCGCTGTAACCCAGGCACATATAATACTGCTCTCTCCCGCTGTAACCCAGGCACGTATACTACTACTCTCTCCCGATGTAATCCAGACACATACACTACTGCTCTCTCCCGGTGCAACCCAGGCACATATACTACTGCTCTCTCCCGGTGCAACCCAGGCACATATACTGTACTACTGCTCTCTCCCGGTGTAACCCAGGCACATATACTACTGCTCTCCCCCGCTGTAACCCAGGCACATATACTGTACTACTGCTCTCTCCCGGTGTAACCCAGGCACATATACTACTGCTCTCCCCCGCTGTAACCCAGGTACATGTACTACTGCTCTCCCATGCTATAACCCAGGCATATATACTACTGCTCTCTCCCGGTGTAACCCAGGCACATATACTACTGCTCTCTCCCACTGTAACCCAGGCACATATACTACTGCTCTCTCCCGGTGTAACCCAGGCACATATACTACTGCTCTCTCCTGTGTAACCCAGGCACATATACTACTGCTCTCTCCCGATGTAACCCAGGCACATATACTACTGCTCTCTCCCACTGTAACCCAGGCACATATACTACCACTCTCTCCCAATGTAACCCAGGCACATATACTACTGCTCTCTCCCGGTGTAACCCAGGCACATATACTGTACTACTGCTCTCTCCCGGTGTAACCCAGGCACATATACTACTGCTCTCTCCCGGTGTAATCCAGGCACATATACTACTGCTCTCTCCCGCTGTAACCCAGGTACATATACTACTGCTCTCTCCCGGTGTAACCCAGGCACATATACTAACACTCTCTCCCGATGTAACCTAGGCACATATACTACTGCTCTCTCCCGATGTAACCCAGGCACATATACTACTGCTCTCTCCCGATGTAACCCAGGCACATATACTAATGCTCTCTCCCACTGTAACCCAGGCACATATACTACCGCTCTCTCCCGATGTAACCCAGGCACATATACTACTGCTCTCTCCCGGTGTAACCCAGGCACATATACTACTGCTCTCTCCCACTGTAACCCAGGCACATATACTACCACTCTCCCCCGATGTAACCCAGGCACATATACTACTGCTCTCTCCCGGTGTAACCCAGGCACATATACTACTGCTCTCTCCCACTGTAACCCTGGCACATATACTACTGCTCTCTCCTGTGTAACCCAGGCACATATACTACTGCTCTCTCCCGCTGTAACCCAGGTACATATACTACTGCTCTCTCCCGCTGTAACCCAGGCACATATACTACTGCTCTCTCCCACTGTAACCCAGGCACATATACTACCACTCTCTCCCAGTGTAACCCAGGCACATATACTACTGCTCTCTCCCGATGTAACCCAGGCACATATACTACTGCTCTCTCCCGGTGTAACCCAGGCACATATACTACTGCTCTCTCCCGATGTAACCCTGGCACATATAATACTGCTCTCTCCCGGTGCAACCCAGGCACATATACTACTGCTCTCTCCTGTGTAACCCAGGCACATATACTACTGCTCTCTCCCGGTGTAACCCAGGCACATATACTACTGCTCTCTCCCGGTGCAACCCAGGCACATATACTGTACTACTGCTCTCTCCCGGTGCAACCCAGGCACATATACTGTACTACTGCTCTCTCCCGGTGTAACCCAGGCACATATACTACCACTCTCCCCCGCTGTAACCCAGGTACATGTACTACTGCTCTCTCCTGCTGTAACCCAGGCACATATACTACTGCTCTCTCCCGGTGTAACCCAGGCACATATACTACTGCTCTCTCCCACTGTAACCTAGGCACATATACTACTGCTCTCTCCCGATGTAACCCAGGCACATATACTACTGCTCTCTCCCGGTGTAACCCAGGCACATATACTACTGCTCTCTCCCGGTGCAACCCAGGCACATATACTGTACTACTGCTCTCTCCCGGTGTAACCCAGGCACATATACTACCGCTCTCTCCCGGTGTAACCCAGGCACATATACTACTGCTCTCTCCCGCTGTAACCCAGGTACATATACTACTGCTCTCTCCCGGTGTAACCCAGGCACATATACTAACACTCTCTCCCGATGTAACCCAGGCACCTATACTACTGCTCTCTCCCAATGTAACCCAGGCACATATACTACTGCTCTCTCCCACTGTAACCCAGGCACATATACTACTGCTCTCTCCCGATGTAACCCAGGCACATATACTACTGCTCTCTCCCGGTGTAACCCAGGCACATATACTACTGCTCTCTCCCGATGTAACCCAGGCACATATAATACTGCTCTCTCCCGGTGCAACCCAGGCACATATACTACTGCTCTCTCCTGTGTAACCCAGGCACATATACTACTGCTCTCTCCCGGTGTAACCCAGGCACATATACTACTGCTCTCTCCCGGTGCAACCCAGGCACATATACTGTACTACTGCTCTCTCCCGGTGTAACCCAGGCACATATACTACCACTCTCCCCCGCTGTAACCCAGGTACATGTACTACTGCTCTCTCCTGCTGTAACCCAGGCACATATACTACTGCTCTCTCCCGGTGCAACCCAGGCACATATACTACTGCTCTCTCCCGGTGCAACCCAGGCACATATACTACTGCTCTCTCCCGGTGTAACCCAGGCACATATACTACTGCTCTCTCCCGGTGTAACCCAGGCACATATACTACTGCTCTCTCCCACTGTAACCCAGGCACATATACTACCACACTCTCCCGATGTAACCCAGGCACATATACTACTGCTCTCTCCTGGTGTAACCCAGGCACATATACTATACTACTGCTCTCTCCCGGTGTAACCCAGGCACATATACTACCGCTCTCTCCCGGTGTAATCCAGGCACATATACTACTGCTCTCTCCCGCTGTAACCCAGGTACATATACTACTGCTCTCTCCCGGTGTAACCCAGGCACATATACAAACACTCTCTCCCGATGTAACCCAGGCACATATACTACTGCTCTCTCCCGATGTAACCCAGGCACATATGCTACTGCTCTCTCCCGATGTAACCCAGGCACATATACTAATGCTCTCTCCCACTGTAACCCAGGCACATATACTACCGCTCTCTCCCGATGTAACCCAGGCACATATACTACTGCTCTCTCCCGGTGTAACCCAGGCACATATACTACTGCTCTCTCCCACTGTAACCCAGGCACATATACTACCACTCTCCCCCGATGTAACCCA
The DNA here is from genome assembly GCF_055691185.1 of Crinia signifera. NCBI lineage: Eukaryota > Metazoa > Chordata > Amphibia > Anura > Myobatrachidae > Crinia > Crinia signifera. Next base: position 11,853,526 of record NC_139228.1, on the reverse strand, counting down.
GGCACATATACTACTGCTCTCTCCCGGTGTAACCCAGGCACATATACTACTGCTCTCTCCCACTGTAACCCTGGCACATATACTACTGCTCTCTCCTGTGTAACCCAGGCACATATACTACTGCTCTCTCCCGCTGTAACCCAGGTACATATACTACTGGTCTCTCCCGCTGTAACCCAGGCACATATACTACTGCTCTCTCCCACTGTAACCCAGGCACATATACTACCACTCTCTCCCAGTGTAACCCAGGCACATATACTACTGCTCTCTCCTGATGTAACCCAGGCACATATACTACTGCTCTCTCCCGGTGTAACCCAGGCACATATACTACTGCTCTCTCCCGATGTAACCCTGGCACATATAATACTGCTCTCTCCCGGTGCAACCCAGGCACATATACTACTGCTCTCTCCTGTGTAACCCAGGCACATATACTACTGCTCTCTCCCGGTGTAACCCAGGCACATATACTACTGCTCTCTCCCGGTGCAACCCAGGCACATATACTGTACTACTGCTCTCTCCCGGTGTAACCCAGGCACATATACTACTGCTCTCTCCCGGTGTAACCCAGGCACATATACTACTGCTCTCTCCCGGTGCAACCCAGGCACATATACTGTACTACTGCTCTCTCCCGGTGTAACCCAGGCACATATACTACCACTCTCCCCCGCTGTAACCCAGGTACATGTACTACTGCTCTCTCCTGCTGTAACCCAGGCACATATACTACTGCTCTCTCCCGGTGTAACCCAGGCACATATACTACTGCTCTCTCCCGGTGTAACCCAGGCACATATACTACTGCTCTCTCCCGGTGCAACCCAGGCACATATCATATACTACTGCTCTCTCCCACTGTAACCCTGGCACATATACTACTGCTCTCTCCTGTGTAACCCAGGCACATATACTACTGCTCTCTCCCGCTGTAACCCAGGTACATATACTACTGGTCTCTCCCGCTGTAACCCAGGCACATATACTACTGCTCTCTCCCACTGTAACCCAGGCACATATACTACCACTCTCTCCCAGTGTAACCCAGGCACATATACTACTGCTCTCTCCTGATGTAACCCAGGCACATATACTACTGCTCTCTCCCGGTGTAACCCAGGCACATATACTACTGCTCTCTCCCGATGTAACCCTGGCACATATAATACTGCTCTCTCCCGGTGCAACCCAGGCACATATACTACTGCTCTCTCCCGGTGTAACCCAGGCACATATACTGTACTACTGCTCTCTCCCGGTGTAACCCAGGCACATATACTACTGCTCTCTCCCGGTGTAATCCAGGCACATATACTACTGCTCTCTCCCGCTGTAACCCAGGTACATATACTACTGCTCTCTCCCGGTGTAACCCAGGCACATATACTAACACTCTCTCCCGATGTAACCTAGGCACATATACTACTGCTCTCTCCCGATGTAACCCAGGCACATATACTACTGCTCTCTCCCGATGTAACCCAGGCACATATACTACTGCTCTCTCCGACTGTAACCCAGGCACATATACTACCACTCTCTCCCGATGTAACCCAGGCACATATACTACTGCTCTCTCCCGGTGTAACCCAGGCACATATACTGTACTACTGCTCTCTCCCGGTGTAACCCAGGCACATATACTACTGCTCTCTCCCGGTGTAATCCAGGCACATATACTACTGCTCTCTCCCGCTGTAACCCAGGTACATATACTACTGCTCTCTCCCGGTGTAACCCAGGCACATATACTAACACTCTCTCCCGATGTAACCTAGGCACATATACTACTGCTCTCTCCCGATGTAACCCAGGCACATATACTACTGCTCTCTCCCGATGTAACCCAGGCACATATACTAATGCTCTCTCCCGGTGTAACCCAGGCACATATACTACTGCTCTCTCCCGATGTAACCCAGACACATATACTACTGCTCTCTCCCGGTGTAACCCAGGCACATATACTACTGCTCTCTCCTGGTGTAACCCAGGCACATGTACTACTGTTCTCTCCCACTGTAATCAAGGCACATATACTACTGCTCTCTCCTGCTGTAACCCAGGTGCATGTACTACTGCTCTCTTCTGCTGTAACCCAGACAAATATACTACTGCTCTCTCCCAGTGTAACCCAGGCACATATACTACTGCTCTCTCCCGGTGCAACCCAGGCACATATACTACTGCTCTCTCCCGGTGTAACCCAGGTACATATACTGTACTACTGCTCTCTCCCGATGTAACCCAGGCACATATACTAATGCTCTCTCCCACTGTAACCCAGGCACATATACTACCGCTCTCTCCCGATGTAACCCAGGCACATATACTACTGCTCTCTCCCGGTGTAACCCAGGCACATATACTACTGCTCTCTCCCACTGTAACCCAGGCACATATACTACCACTCTCCCCCGATGTAACCCAGGCACATATACTACTGCTCTCTCCCGGTGTAACCCAGGCACATATACTACTGCTCTCTCCCACTGTAACCCTGGCACATATACTACTGCTCTCTCCTGTGTAACCCAGGCACATATACTACTGCTCTCTCCCGCTGTAACCCAGGTACATATACTACTGCTCTCTCCCGCTGTAACCCAGGCACATATACTACTGCTCTCTCCCACTGTAACCCAGGCACATATACTACCACTCTCTCCCAGTGTAACCCAGGCACATATACTACTGCTCTCTCCCGATGTAACCCAGGCACATATACTACTGCTCTCTCCCGGTGTAACCCAGGCACATATACTACTGCTCTCTCCCGATGTAACCCTGGCACATATAATACTGCTCTCTCCCGGTGCAACCCAGGCACATATACTACTGCTCTCTCCTGTGTAACCCAGGCACATATACTACTGCTCTCTCCCGGTGTAACCCAGGCACATATACTACTGCTCTCTCCCGGTGCAACCCAGGCACATATACTGTACTACTGCTCTCTCCCGGTGAAACCCAGGCACATATACTACCACTCTCCCCCGCTGTAACCCAGGTACATGTACTACTGCTCTCTCCTGCTGTAACCCAGGCACATATACTACTGCTCTCTCCCGGTGTAACCCAGGCACATATACTACTGCTCTCTCCCACTGTAACCTAGGCACATATACTACTGCTCTCTCCCGATGTAACCCAGGCACATATACTACTGCTCTCTCCCGGTGTAACCCAGGCACATATACTACTGCTCTCTCCCGGTGCAACCCAGGCACATATACTGTACTACTGCTCTCTCCCGGTGTAACCCAGGCACATATACTACCGCTCTCTCCCGGTGTAACCCAGGCACATATACTACTGCTCTCTCCCGCTGTAACCCAGGTACATATACTACTGCTCTCTCCCGGTGTAACCCAGGCACATATACTAACACTCTCTCCCGATGTAACCCAGGCACATATACTACTGCTCTCTCCCAATGTAACCCAGGCACATATACTACTGCTCTCTCCCACTGTAACCCAGGCACATATACTACTGCTCTCTCCCGATGTAACCCAGGCACATATACTACTGCTCTCTCCCGGTGTAACCCAGGCACATATACTACTGCTCTCTCCCGATGTAACCCTGGCACATATAATACTGCTCTCTCCCGGTGCAACCCAGGCACATATACTACTGCTCTCTCCTGTGTAACCCAGGCACATATACTACTGCTCTCTCCCGGTGTAACCCAGGCACATATACTACTGCTCTCTCCCGGTGCAACCCAGGCACATATACTGTACTACTGCTCTCTCCCGGTGTAACCCAGGCACATATACTACCACTCTCCCCCGCTGTAACCCAGGTACATGTACTACTGCTCTCTCCTGCTGTAACCCAGGCACATATACTACTGCTCTCTCCCGGTGTAACCCAGGCACATATACTACTGCTCTCTCCCGGTGCAACCCAGGCACATATACTACTGCTCTCTCCCGGTGTAACCCAGGCACATATACTACTGCTCTCTCCCGGTGTAACCCAGGCACATATACTACTGCTCTCTCCCACTGTAACCCAGGCACATATACTACCACACTCTCCCGATGTAACCCAGGCACATATACTACTGCTCTCTCCTGGTGTAACCCAGGCACATATACTGTACTACTGCTCTCTCCCGGTGTAACCCAGGCACATATACTACCGCTCTCTCCCGGTGTAATCCAGGCACATATACTACTGCTCTCTCCCGCTGTAACCCAGGTACATATACTACTGCTCTCTCCCGGTGTAACCCAGGCACATATACAAACACTCTCTCCCGATGTAACCCAGGCACATATACTACTGCTCTCTCCCGATGTAACCCAGGCACATATACTACTGCTCTCTCCCGATGTAACCCAGGCACATATACTAATGCTCTCTCCCACTGTAACCCAGGCACATATACTACCGCTCTCTCCCGATGTAACCCAGGCACATATACTACTGCTCTCTCCCGGTGTAACCCAGGCACATATACTACTGCTCTCTCCCACTGTAACCCAGGCACATATACTACCACTCTCCCCCGATGTAACCCAGGCACATATACTACTGCTCTCTCCCGGTGTAACCCAGGCACATATACTACTGCTCTCTCCCACTGTAACCCTGGCACATATACTACTGCTCTCTCCTGTGTAACCCAGGCACATATACTACTGCTCTCTCCCGCTGTAACCCAGGTACATATACTACTGGTCTCTCCCGCTGTAACCCAGGCACATATACTACTGCTCTCTCCCACTGTAACCCAGGCACATATACTACCACTCTCTCCCAGTGTAACCCAGGCACATATACTACTGCTCTCTCCTGATGTAACCCAGGCACATATACTACTGCTCTCTCCCGGTGTAACCCAGGCACATATACTACTGCTCTCTCCCGGTGTAACCCAGGCACATATACTACTGCTCTCTCCCGATGTAACCCTGGCACATATAATACTGCTCTCTCCCGGTGCAACCCAGGCACATATACTACTGCTCTCTCCTGTGTAACCCAGGCACATATACTACTGCTCTCTCCCGGTGTAACCCAGGCACATATACTACTGCTCTCTCCCGGTGCAACCCAGGCACATATACTGTACTACTGCTCTCTCCCGGTGTAACCCAGGCACATATACTACCACTCTCCCCCGCTGTAACCCAGGTACATGTACTACTGCTCTCTCCTGCTGTAACCCAGGCACATATACTACTGCTCTCTCCCGGTGTAACCCAGGCACATATACTACTGCTCTCTCCCGGTGTAACCCAGGCACATATACTGTACTACTGCTCTCTCCCGGTGTAACCCAGGCACATATACTACCGCTCTCTCCCGGTGTAACCCAGGCACATATACTACTGCTCTCTCCTGCTGTAACCCAGGCACATATACTACTGCTCTCTCCCGCTATAACCCAGGTACATGTACTACTGCTCTCTCCTGCTGTAACCCAGGCACATATACTACTGCTCTCTCCCGGTGCAACCCAGGCACATATACTGTACTACAGCTCTCTCCCGGTGTAACCCAGGCACATATACTACTGCTCTCTCCTGGTGTAACCCAGGTACATATACTACTGCTCTCTCCCGATGTAATCCAGACACATACACTACTGCTCTCTCCCGGTGCAACCCAGGAACATATACTGTACTACTGCTCTCTCCCGGTGTAACCCAGACACATATACTACTGCTCTCTCCCGGTGTAACCCAGGCACATATACTACTGCTCTCTCCTGGTGTAACCCAGGCACATGTACTACTGTTCTCTCCCACTGTAATCAAGGCACATATACTACTGCTCTCTCCTGCTGTAACCCAGGTACATGTACTACTGCTCTCTTCTGCTGTAACCCAGGCAAATATACTACTGCTCTCTCCCAGTGTAACCCAGGCACATATACTACTGCTCTCTCCCGGTGCAACCCAGGCACATATACTACTGCTCTCTCCCGGTGTAACCCAGGTACATATACTGTACTACTGCTCTCTCCCGGTGTAACCCAGGCACATATACTACTGCTCTCTCCCGGTGTAACCCAGGTACATATACTACTGCTCTCTCATGGTGTAACCCAGGCACATATACTACCGCTCTCTCCCGGTGTAACCCAGGCACATATACTGTACTACTGCTCTCTCCCGGTGTAACCCAGGCACATATACTACTGCTCTCTCCCGGTGTAACCCAGGCACATATACTACTGCTCTCTCCCGCTATAACCCAGGTACATGTACTACTGCTCTCTCCTGCTGTAACCCAGGCACATATACTACTGCTCTCTCCCGGTGTAACCCAGGCACATATACTACTGCTCTCTCCCGGTGTAACCCAGGCACATATACTACTGCTCTCTCCTGGTGTAACCCAGGTACATATACTACTGCTCTCTCCCGATGTAATCCAGACACATACACTACTGCTCTCTCCCGGTGCAACCCAGGCACATATACTGTACTACTGCTCTCTCCCGGTGTAACCCAGGCACATATACTACTGCTCTCTCCTGGTGTAACCCAGGTACATATACTACTGCTCTCTCCCGCTGTAACCCAGGCACATATAATACCGCTCTCTCCCGCTGTAACCCAGGCACGTATACTACTACTCTCTCCCGATGTAATCCAGACACATACACTACTGCTCTCTCCCGGTGCAACCCAGGCACATATACTACTGCTCTCTCCCGGTGTAACCCAGGCACATATACTACTGCTCTCTCCCACTGTAACCCAGGCACATATACTACTGCTCTCTCCCGGTGTAACCCAGGCACATATACTACTGCTCTCTCCCGGTGTAACCCAGGCACATATACTACTGCTCTCTCCCGGTGCAACCCAGGCACATATACTGTACTACTGCTCTCTCCCGGTGTAACCCAGGCACATATACTACCGCTCTCTCCCGGTGTAACCCAGGCACATATACTACTGCTCTCTCCCGGTGTAACCCAGGCACATATACTACTGCTCTCTCCCGCTATAACCCAGGTACATGTACTACTGCTCTCTCCTGCTGTAACCCAGGCACATATACTACTGCTCTCTCCCGGTGCAACCCAGGCACATATACTGTACTACAGCTCTCTCCCGGTGTAACCCAGGCACATATACTACTGCTCTCTCCTGGTGTAACCCAGGTACATATACTACTGCTCTCTCCCGATGTAATCCAGACACATACACTACTGCTCTCTCCCGGTGCAACCCAGGCACATATACTGTACTACTGCTCTCTCCCGGTGTAACCCAGACACATATACTACTGCTCTCTCCCGGTGTAACCCAGGCACATATACTACTGCTCTCTCCTGGTGTAACCCAGGCACATGTACTACTGTTCTCTCCCACTGTAATCAAGGCACATATACTACTGCTCTCTCCTGCTGTAACCCAGGTACATGTACTACTGCTCTCTTCTGCTGTAACCCAGACAAATATACTACTGCTCTCTCCCAGTGTAACCCAGGCACATATACTACTGCTCTCTCCCGGTGCAACCCAGGCACATATACTACTGCTCTCTCCCGGTGTAACCCAGGTACATATACTGTACTACTGCTCTCTCCCGGTGTAACCCAGGCACATATACTACTGCTCTCTCCCGGTGTAACCCAGGTACTGCTCTCTGATGGTGTAACCCAGGCACATATACTACCGCTCTCTCCCGGTGTAACCCAGGCACATATACTGTACTACTGCTCTCTCCCGGTGTAACCCAGGCACATATACTACTGCTCTCTCCCGGTGTAACCCAGGCACATATACTACTGCTCTCTCCCGCTATAACCCAGGTACATGTACTACTGCTCTCTCCTGCTGTAACCCAGGCACATATACTACTGCTCTCTCCCGGTGTAACCCAGGCACATATACTACTGCTCTCTCCCGGTGTAACCCAGGCACATATACTACTGCTCTCTCCTGGTGTAACCCAGGTACATATACTACTGCTCTCTCCCGATGTAATCCAGACACATACACTACTGCTCTCTCCCGGTGCAACCCAGGCACATATACTGTACTACTGCTCTCTCCCGGTGTAACCCAGGCACATATACTACTGCTCTCTCCTGGTGTAACCCAGGTACATATACTACTGCTCTCTCCCGCTGTAACCCAGGCACATATAATACTGCTCTCTCCCGCTGTAACCCAGGCACGTATACTACTACTCTCTCCCGATGTAATCCAGACACATACACTACTGCTCTCTCCCGGTGCAACCCAGGCACATATACTACTGCTCTCTCCCGATGCAACCCAGGCACATATACTGTACTACTGCTCTCTCCCGGTGTAACCCAGGCACATATACTACTGCTCTCCCCCGCTGTAACCCAGGCACATATACTGTACTACTGCTCTCTCCCGGTGTAACCCAGGCACATATACTACTGCTCTCCCCCGCTGTAACCCAGGTACATGTACTACTGCTCTCCCATGCTATAACCCAGGCATATATACTACTGCTCTCTCCCGGTGTAACCCAGGCACATATACTACTGCTCTCTCCCACTGTAACCCAGGCACATATACTACTGCTCTCTCCCGGTGTAACCCAGGCACATATACTACTGCTCTCTCCTGTGTAACCCAGGCACATATACTACTGCTCTCTCCCGATGTAACCCAGGCACATATACTACTGCTCTCTCCCACTGTAACCCAGGCACATATACTACCACTCTCTCCCGATGTAACCCAGGCACATATACTACTGCTCTCTCCCGGTGTAACCCAGGCACATATACTGTACTACTGCTCTCTCCCGGTGTAACCCAGGCACATATACTACTGCTCTCTCCCGGTGTAATCCAGGCACATATACTACTGCTCTCTCCCGCTGTAACCCAGGTACATATACTACTGCTCTCTCCCGGTGTAACCCAGGCACATATACTAACACTCTCTCCCGATGTAACCTAGGCACATATACTACCACTCTCTCCCGATGTAACCCAGGCACATATACTACTGCTCTCTCCCGATGTAACCCAGGCACATATACTAATGCTCTCTCCCACTGTAACCCAGGCACATATACTACCGCTCTCTCCCGATGTAACCCAGGCACATATACTACTGCTCTCTCCCGGTGTAACCCAGGCACATATACTACTGCTCTCTCCCACTGTAACCCAGGCACATATACTACCACTCTCCCCCGATGTAACCCAGGCACATATACTACTGCTCTCTCCCGGTGTAACCCAGGCACATATACTACTGCTCTCTCCCACTGTAACCCTGGCACATATACTACTGCTCTCTCCTGTGTAACCCAGGCACATATACTACTGCTCTCTCCCGCTGTAACCCAGGTACATATACTACTGCTCTCTCCCGCTGTAACCCAGGCACATATACTACTGCTCTCTCCCACTGTAACCCAGGCACATATACTACCACTCTCTCCCAGTGTAACCCAGGCACATATACTACTGCTCTCTCCCGATGTAACCCAGGCACATATACTACTGCTCTCTCCCGGTGTAACCCAGGCACATATACTACTGCTCTCTCCCGATGTAACCCTGGCACATATAATACTGCTCTCTCCCGGTGCAACCCAGGCACATATACTACTGCTCTCTCCTGTGTAACCCAGGCACATATACTACTGCTCTCTCCCGGTGTAACCCAGGCACATATACTACTGCTCTCTCCCGGTGCAACCCAGGCACATATACTGTACTACTGCTCTCTCCCGGTGTAACCCAGGCACATATACTACCACTCTCCCCCGCTGTAACCCAGGTACATGTACTACTGCTCTCTCCTGCTGTAACCCAGGCACATATACTACTGCTCTCTCCCGGTGTAACCCAGGCACATATACTACTGCTCTCTCCCACTGTAACCTAGGCACATATACTACTGCTCTCTCCCGATGTAACCCAGGCACATATACTACTGCTCTCTCCCGGTGTAACCCAGGCACATATACTACTGCTCTCTCCCGGTGCAACCCAGGCACATATACTGTACTACTGCTCTCTCCCGGTGTAACCCAGGCACATATACTACCGCTCTCTCCCGGTGTAACCCAGGCACATACACTACTGCTCTCTCCCGCTGTAACCCAGGTACATATACTACTGCTCTCTCCCGGTGTAACCCAGGCACATATACTAACACTCTCTCCCGATGTAACCCAGGCACATATACTACTGCTCTCTCCCAATGTAACCCAGGCACATATACTACTGCTCTCTCCCACTGTAACCCAGGCACATATACTACCACTCTCTCCCGATGTAACCCAGGCACATATACTATTGCTCTCTCCCGATGTAACCCAGGCACATATACTCCTGCTCTCTCCCACTGTAACCCAGGCACATATACTACCACTCTCTCCCGATGTAACCCAGGCACATATACTACTGCTCTCTCCCGGTGTAACCCAGGCACATATACTACTGCTCTCTCCCACTGTAACCCAGGCACATATACTACTGCTCTCTCCTGTGTAACCCAGGCACATATACTACTGCTCTCTCCCGCTGTAACCCAGGTACATATACTACTGCTCTCTCCCGGTGTAACCCAGGCACATATACTACCACTCTCTCCCGGTGTAACCCAGGCACATATACTACTGCTCTCTCCCGCTGTTACCCAGGCACATATACTACTGCTCTCTCCCACTGTAACCCAGGCACATATACTACCACTCTCTCCCGATGTAACCCAGGCACATATACTACTGCTCTCTCCCACTGTTACCCAGGCACATATACTACCACTCTCTCCCGATGTAACCCCGGCACATATACTACCGCTCTCTCCCACTGTAACCCAGGCACATATACTACCACTCTCTCCCGATGTAACCCAGGCACATATACTACTGCTCTCTCCCAGTGTAACCCAGGCACATATACTACTGCTCTCTCCCAGTGCAACCCAGGCACATATACTACCACTCTCTCCCGATGTAACCCAGGCACATATACTACTGCTCTCTCCCGGTGCAACCCAGGCACATATACTACTGCTCTCTCCCTGTATAACCCAGGCACATATACTACTGCTCTCTCCCGGTGTAACCCAGGCACATATACTACCACTCTCTCCCGCTGTAACCCAGGCACATGTACTACTGCTCTCTCCCGGTGCAACCCAGGCACATATACTACTGCTCTCTCCTGCTGTAACCCAGGCACATATACAACTGCTCTCTCCCGGTGTAACCCAGGCACATATACTGTACTACTGCTCTCTCCCGGTGTAACCCAGGCACATATACTACTGCTCTCTCCCAGTGCAACCCAGGCACATATACTGTACTACAGCTCTCTCCCGGTGTAACCCAGGCACATATACTACTGCTCTCTCCCGGTGTAACCCAGACACATATACTACTGCTCTCTCCCAGTGCAACCCAGGCACATATACTGTACTACTGCTCTCTCCCGGTGTAACCCAGGCACATATACTACTGCTCTCTCCCGGTGCAACCCAGGCACATATACTACTGCTCTCTCCTGCTGTAACCCAGGCACATATACTACTGCTCTCTCCCGGTGTAACCCAGGCACATATACTGTACTACAGCTCTCTCCCGGTGTAACCCAGGCACATATACTACTGATCTCTCCCGGTGTAACCCAGGCACATATACAACTGCTCTCTCCCGGTGCAACCCAGGCGCATATACTACTGCTCTCTCCTGCTGTATCCCAGGCACATATACTACCGCTCTCTCCCGGTGTAACCCAGGCACATATACTACTGCTCTCTCCTGCTGTATCCCAGGCACATATACTACGGCTCTCTCCCGCTGTATCCCAGGCACATATACTACTGCTCTCTCCCGGTGTAACCCAGGCACATATACTACCACTCTCTCCCGGTGTAACCCAGGCACATATACTACTGCTCTCTCCCGGTGCAACCCAGGCACATATGCTACCGCTCTCTCCCAGTGTAACCCAGGCACATATACTACTGATCTCTCCCGGTGTAACCCAGGCACATATACAACTGCTCTCTCCCGGTGCAACACAGGCGCATATACTACTGCTCTCTCCTGCTGTATCCCAGGCACATATACTACCGCTCTCTCCCGGTGTAACCCAGGCACATATACTACTGCTCTCTCCTGCTGTATCCCAGGCACATATACTACGGCTCTCTCCCGCTGTATCCCAGGCACATATACTACTGCTCTCTCCCGGTGTAACCCAGGCACATATACTACTGCTCTCTCCCGGTGCAACCCAGGCACATATGCTACCGCTCTCTCCCAGTGTAACCCAGGCACATATACTACTGCTCTCTCCTCCTGTAACTCAGGCACATATACTACTGCTCTCTCCAGGTGTAACCCAGGCACATATACTACTGCTCTCTCCCGGTGTAACCCAGGCACATATACTACCACTCTCTCCCGGTGTAACCCAGGCACATATACTACTGCTCTCTCCCGGTGCAACCCAGGCACATATGCTACCGCTCTCTCCCAGTGTAACCCAGGCACATATACTACTGCTCTCTCCTCCTGTAACTCAGGCACATATACTACTGCTCTCTCCAGGTGTAACCCAGGCACATATACTACTGCTCTCTCCAGGTGTAACCCAGGCACATGTACTACCGCTCTCTCCCGCTGTAACCCAGGCACATATACTACTGATCTCTCCCGGTGTAACCCAGGCATATATACTACTGCTCTCTCCCGGTGTAACCCAGGCACACATACTACCGCTCTCTCCCGGTGTAACCCAGGCACACATACTACTGCTCTCTCCAGGTGTAACCCAGGAACATATACTCAGTGGTGTAGCTAGGTGTTACGGTGCCAGGAGCAAGGTCATGTTTCGCGCCCCCCCAATTTGTAGTAGGAGAGGCTGTTGCGCAGTGAAAAGGCTGCAGGAAGGAAGGATATGCTGCAAGAGAGATAGGGTCAGGGTTTAGACTGCGGGAGGGAAGGTCAGGGCTTAGGCGGCGGGATGGAAGGTCAGGACTTAGGCGTCAGGAGGGAAGTTCAGGGTTTAGGCGGCGGGACGGAAGGTCAGGGTTTAGGCGGCGGGAGGGAAGGTCAGGGCTTAGGCTGATGGCTTTAATGTAGGGTTTTTTCCTGGAGGAAAGGATTAAGTTGTAGGCTGTGAGAGGAGAGGGTTAGACTGTGGGAGGGAATGAAAGGTTAGATGAAAGCTGCAGGGGGGGGTAGGTTAAGGCTGCAGGTTGGGGGTTAGATTAAGCAGCACGCTCAGCATTTCCTCCCTCTATCCCCGGCAGCACAGCATGACTTATGCACAACCCCTCAGACCCCTCCCCACTTTGTCACAGTTGATGCTTCCCTGGACCTGCTTTTTAAATAACCTCAAGGCAGTAAAAAACCCCACCAGGGCCCATCTTCTCCAACTCCCCCCCCCCCCCCCCGCCACCATAGCACAGCACACGGGGAAGTACTGTATAGTAATAAAACCTGCCCCATCCTTGCCTACCTTGGTTAACTTGTGGCTCGGGAGCCTGCTGATGTGTGCAGGAGGATATCCCTGCGGCGGATGTCGGGCGGCGCTGGCAGTGATGCGCCGATCAATTATGCTGCTGAAGCTGCCACGGGGGATATCAAGCTCAGCGGCCGGGTAGCATCCTATGTCTCCCGGCCGCCAGATACACAGAGCCAGGGCATTGAAATACACACCGGCCGGGGGGCATGTGGGCGGCGCAGGACAGGACTCTGCAACAGCCCGCTCCCGGCTCCCCGTCCCCGCCGCTATTTTCAATTCATCTCTTGCTGGACCGCTAGCCAATAGGCGCTCGCGGTCCAGCAGCCACCAATTGATTGAAGCGCCTATTGGCTAGCGGTCCAGCAAGAGATGTGAACTTTACATAGCCCTGCAGCATGTCTCTCTCCAGGGGAGCGGGGGGGAGCTGGCAGGCGAGCAGGCGGTGCCGGCACAGCTCCGGCGCCATTCTATCTTCCTGCGCCTGGAGCGTGTGCTCCACCGGCACCGCCCTCGCTACGCCTCTGCAGATACTACTGCTCTCTCCCGGTGTAACCCAGGCACATATACTACTGCTCTCACCCGATGTAACCCAGGCACATATACTACTGCTCTCTCCCGGTGTAACCCAGGCACATATACTGTACTACTGCTCTCTCCCGGTGTAACCCAGGCACATATACTACTGCTCTCTCCCGGTGTAACCCAGGCACATATACTACTGCTCTCTCCCGGTGTAACCCAGGCACATATACTACTGCTCTCTCCCGGTGTAACCCAGGCACATATACTACTGCTCTCTCCCGGTGTAACCCAGGCACATATACTACTGCTCTCTCCCGGTGTAACCCAGGTACATATACTACTGCTCTCTCCCGCTGTAACCCAGGCACATATACCACTGCTCTCTCCCAGTGTAACCCAGGCACATATACTACTGCTCTCTCCCTCTGTAACCCAGGCACATATACTACTGCTCTCACCCGATGTAACCCAGGCACATATACTACTGCTCTCTCACGCTGTAACCCAGGCACATATACTACTGCTCTCTCCCGGTGTAACCCAGGTACATATACTACTGCTCTCTCCCGATGTAACCCAGGTACATGTACTACTGCTCTCTCCCTGTATAACCCAGGCACATGTACTACTGCTCTCTCCCGGTGTAACCCAGGCACGTATACTACTGCTCTCCCGATGTAACCCAGGTACATGTACTACTGCTCTCTCCCTGTATAACCCAGGCACATGTACTACTGCTGGTGTAACCCAGATATCCAGCTCCACTTGTGCTACCTGTGGCCTCTGCTGACCTTCTCCACAGGGGTTGCTAATTGTGGCTGGGAGGGGGTGCTGCCCGGGGCCACTACCACTGATATCCACTTGTGCTACCCGTGTTCTCCACTGATCTACTCTCCACAGGGGGGGGGGTTATTTGCCCCAGCTGTGGTCGATATCCAGCTCCACCTGTGCTACCCGCGGCCACCGTTGACCTAGTCTATAAGGGGGGTATTCATGCCTGCTACTGAGGAGATCCAGCTCCACTTATGCTATCCGCTGTGGGGGTGTTACTCGCAGGCTGGGGGGGGGGGGCTATCCGCAGCCGCTGACCTGCTCTACGGGGGATGACTGTGTGCTAATAGTTTGAGGGAGAGCTTACAGAAGAGAGTGCTCCAGGCTGGCTGGGATGATTAATGGGTTGGTGGCTGCTTTCCTGCTCCTTGCAGTGGGCAGCTTCCTTCCTGCTACTACGTGCTGCCCGCTAGTGGCCAGTGCCCAAAGGGAAATGTCTACAGCTGCCGGCCCTGTGTGAGGCCCCACAATGAGTGTACAGCAAAAATTGTGGTTTTTAATGAAATTAAAATGAACAGTAATTAATTTCGATTTCCAATTTTTTTTGTTGCCTCGGCCGTGTTTTAATACACTTTTGTGTACAATTTCATGATCTTTGCTTGTAAAGTGTGGATTTGTATAGAAAGACAGGATAGTAGGACAAATTTTCGCTGTTCTATATTGGATAGAATTTTTCTACAGGCTGCCTGATGACACTGGTATTAGTCCTACCACTGTTCAGTTGGCTGTGTGGTGGGTCAGTGCACTAATTGGGTGGTGTCCTGCACACAGCTATTGTGAGGTCCCTGGATGAAATCCATGGACAAGCTTTGGTTATAGTATTTGTCATTTCACCCCCTGACTGCTGGTTGATATAGGTAAAAGTATCAAAGTACTAAAGTATTCTCGGTTGTGTGGTGGCTCAGTGGAATGTTTACATGGTTCCCTGCACACAGCTACAGTGTGGTGGGTTCACTGGTTTGAATCCCAGGACCAGTGTTGTTTAATTTATCTGTAATTTCCCCCTGGCTGCCGGGTGATATAGGTAATAGTCTCAGAACACTCTCAGAACACTCTCAGTCCACTCTCAGTCGTGTGGTGGCTCAGTGCACTAGTTACATGGTTCTCTGCACACAGCTATGGTGATGTCCCCAGTTTGAATCCAAGGACCAGCGTTGTTTATATTACCTGTAATTTTCCCCCTGGCTGCCGGGTGATATAGGTAATAGTCTCAGTATCTCCCTCTCTCCCTCCCTCCCTCCCTCCTCCTCCTGCGCTCTGGCCCTCGCACTCTCTCTCCTCCTCCTTCGCTCTCTCTCTCTCCTCCTGCGCTCTCGCTCGCCTGTTCCTGGACTTCCCTGTTACTGTAAGATTGCCAGCACCACACAGGATTATTGATAAGAAAGGTGTTTCACCACAGGTGATAGTAATTAGAAGAGCAGCCCAGGAGCAGAGCATTGTGTTCCTTCTAGACAGGCTCATGTTGGAGCTATGGGTTATCTCTACAGCAGTATTGCAGACCTCCCAACATGCCCCAGTCCAGGAGGGGCACAATGCTCTGTTCCTGGACTTCCCTGTTACTGTAAGATTGCCAGCACCACACAGGTTTATTGATAAGAAAGGTGTTTCACCACAGGTGATGGTAATCAGTAATTAGAAGAGCAGCCCAGGAGCAGAGCATTGTGTTCCTTCTAGACAGGCTCATGTTGGAGCTATGGGTTATCTCAGTATTGCAGACCTCCCAACATGCCCCAGTCCAGGAGGGGCACAATGCTCTGTTCCTGGACTTCCCTGTTGCCAGCACCACACAGGTTTATTGATAAGAAAGGTGTTTCACCACAGGTGATGGTAATCAGTAATTAGGAGGGCAGCCCAGGAGCAGAGCATTGTGTCCCTCCTGGTGAGGGTCATGCTGGGATGTATGATAATCACTGTGAAATATAGCTATAACAAGGTTGTGATGAGCCATGTTGGTGATATGAGCCCCCATCCTCAGCATTAGCAGCCACATCCCAGTACCAGGCAGCCTTCCAGCTGAGCCACCACATGATATTACACTAGGCATGATGATAATACTGAGAAAATTACCACCAGCTTCACTTGTAGCCTGCATAGCTCGGTGGGCGAGTAGCTGCTCTGGTAATGGCAGAATGGTCGCTGGTTTGAAGCACATGGTGTTTACCATTTAGTTATGTGGATTTTACAATGGTGTTGATATAATTTAAAAAAAAAACATGGGAAAGCTATGGCCTGCATAGCTCAGTGGGCTAGTAGCTGCTCTTTTTACTGGCAATGTCTATGGGTCTCCCGGTTCTAGTACCATGGTGGTTTCCCTTTAGTGCTTTAACTTTGCAGTAAACTAGATGATATAATTTAAAAAAAAACCTGGGTTACCTATAGCCTGCATAGCTCAGTGGGCTAGTAGCTGCTCTCTATACTGGCAATGTCTATGGGTCTCCCGGTTCTAGTCCCATGTTGGTTTCCCTTTAGTGCTTTAACTTTGCAGTAAACTAGATGATATAATTTAAAAAAAAACCTGGGTTACCTATAGCCTGCATAGCTCAGTGGGCTAGTAGCTGCTCTCTATACTGGCAATCCTAGTCTGGTCCCCGGTTCGATTCCCATAGTGGTTTCTCTTTAGCACCTTGGATCCCTCATGGATGATGAGAAAACCTTCGCCGCTTCTTATGAGCTGGCGCCCTCCACACTGCATGCTCCCCCCTCACCACTTACCCTGCATGCTCCCTCCCCCAAACTCTGACAGCGATGGTCGTATCCTTGTAGCTAAGTGCCTCGTGTGGTGGATGTGGCGGATGCTCCGCAGCAGCCCTGACGGTGTATAACGCACAGTCAGAGCGTGCGAGGAGCGTCCCCCGAGCTAGGGTGTTCCCGGATAGGGCCGGTAGGGAGAGCGGCTACAGCAGAGCTAGGTGGGCTTTTATTGTTTTATAGCACTAAGCAAAATCATTAATCCAACAAAATCCTCTGTTTATACCATTGAGCGGAGAACAAACCACTGTGGGATTCGAACTCCAGTCCCCACCACCATGACATACCAAGTACCTGCCGATATACTGACTGAGCCATGGGAGGTGTTACTAGAAGCAGGAGATTTTCCGTGATGTTATCATCTAGCCTAACAACAGTCTATAGAGTAACATTGCAGATAGCCTTGTCCTCTGCCATCACTGGTCATGTGTTATATCCTGTGCTGGCTCACTGGGCTAGTAGCCTGATACTGCCCTGGTCAGTGATGGGGAGACCAAGGTTCTAGCCCCAGACAGTTTTTGTTTTAGTTGGGAAAACTCTGTATTGGTAGAGTAAGTAATAAAAGTACAAGGCGTCATTTCTCTGTATCAGGTGCTGGCTCACAGCCTAATCCTACACTTATTCTGTCACCTGTGCAGATTCCATTTTTTAGTACTTTAATTCTAAATGTAATGTCATCTGTTAGTAAATGAGCAATTTAGCTCATAAACTATAACGCTGAACAATCCATCTTTAGTACATTTTTCCCTTACTGTCTATTACTGCTGCATTAGAGATAGTGGACACTGAGGCATGTGGCTGAGCTGACTCAGTTGTATCTCGTTATGTTACACCAGGGTCTAGGTAATCACTGATCTGACCCAGCTGCTTAGTAGACATTTGGCCTCCTACCAGCAGAGGGCTCTACTTGGTATCTGGGATGTTGTACCATGTGGGAGACAAGTCAGTAGTGACCTCTATCTCTAACGCAGGACCTTGCATAGTGCACTATTATAGTTCCAAGATACTTCCTCACAAGGTGTATTCTCTTCCCAAGGCATAGTTCAGCTCTGTCATAACTATCCCTCAAACACCTCACTGCTGGGCCACATAGTCTCTGCTTAGGGTCCCCAGGCATGGTGATGTCCCTGTATTTGCCTTCTATGGCAGATGGATTACAGGAACAAAATGGCCCCAGTCACAAGATTTACCTTACTGGTATCATCTAGCCTAGTGGTCTGTACACTCAGCAATATTCTATATACTAACTGATACAGGGTAATATCTTGCATTAGTCAAACTCTGATATTTAGTAAACAGCAGATTAGTTGTTCAGGTTGAATTCACATTGCAACAGATGCTGCATGGCCAATAAGCTGTGACCACTTCCTGTGCAAGCACACGCCCACAGGAAGTTGTCATGGATAGCATTTGGGGTTGCACAGTTCAGTAACATTCAGACCTCCAGACTGTGAGCATGCAGCTCAAACCACACAGGACCATGGTCATTATCTACCCATTAGGAGAATGGATCAGCAAGGCTTGGATCTCCTTTTCCAAACCCCACAGAAAGTATCAGATTATATGGCATAGTGTAGATAATGCTTAGTTCCATGTACAGTATATGTTGGTCTGGAATTGTTAATATATTGTAACATGGACACATCTGTACTATGACCTGTGTGGTATTTATTTGTGGATGGGGAGATGTGTGTGTGTGTGTGTGTGTATATACAGCTTTATATTCAGATACATTTTAAAGTCCATGCAATGGAAGTATACAGCAGTATAGCATCAGCAATAAGAACATTCCATACTTCTCACATGCAGAAAGGACAACAGCAACCACTGCAAGTCCGCCATGCTTATATTATATATGCGTATACTTACCGTTGGAAGATTGGGTGGTTTTGTAGAGGCCCATATTGGCTGAATTATGGACTGAAATAAGTAATCATTTATTACTTGTAGTACAAGTAATCTGCCCCAATGAATTATTAGCCACAATCTGGGGTCTTTCTGAGGATTTGGGGCTAGAAGACAATTGCCAATGTGTGAGTGAGGTTCAAAATGGAGACTAGCCAGCCATGTGCTCCAATAAAGAGGCCCCTGCCCCCATTCATACCAACTTTCCCTTTCTCTGTATTTTCTCTTTATCACTGTCATGTCACATTGTTTGATTACTGTTTAACCTGTATGTGAATTTTGAGTAAATTGTTTCTATAAAATGCTCTACTTTCCACATGAGTGCTGTCTTTTCTGATAGAAATATCCCAATGACTTTAAACATTTACCTTTTACTATGTAACTTAGTTAAACTATGTTATTAATTCTAATATGGTTATAAATGAGTAAAATAGTACTTACTTGGTCAATGATATGTGGTAAAGGGAGTAGAGACCTTCACAGAATGGAAAAACGTTCACCTGTACACTAACATTACAGCTAGCCTCTGCCATTGCTGGTACCGTATACTGACTCATTGGGCTAGTAGCCTGATACTGCACTGGCCAGTGATGGATTTATTTTTAATGCGAACACTTAAAAGATATAAAATGTCATCTGTTCGTAAATGAGCAACTTGGCACCTGACCTATAACACTGAACAATCAATCTTTAGTAAATGTCCTCCTTATTGTCTATTGCTGCTGCATTAGAGAGAGGACACTGAGGCATGTGGCTGAGCTGACTCAGTTGTATCTCGTTATGTTACACCAGGGTCTAGGTAATTACTGATCTGACCCAGCTGCTCAGTAGACATTTGGCCTCCTACCAGCAGAGGGCTCTACTTGGTATCTGGGATGTTGTACCATGTGGGAGACAAGTCAGTAGTGACCTCTATCTCTAACGCAGGACCTTGCATAGTGCACTATTATAGTTCCAAGATACTTCCTCACAAGGTGTATTCTCTTCCCAAGGCATAGTTCAGCTCTGTCATAACTATCCCTCAAACACCTCACTGCTGGGCCACATAGTCTCTGCTTAGGGTCCACAGGCATGGTGATGTCCCTGTATTTGCCTTCTATGTCAGATGGATTACAGGAACAAAATGGCCCCAGTCACAAGATTTACCTTACTGGTATCATCTAGCCTAGTGGTCTGTACACTCAGCAATATTCTATCTACTAACTGATACAGGGTAATTTCTTGCATTAGTCAAACTCTGATGTTTAGTAAACAGCAGATTAGTTGTTCAGGTTGAATTCACATTGCAACAGATGCTGCATGGCCAATAAGCTGTGATCACTTCCTGTGCAAGCACACGCCCACAGGAAGTTGTCATGGATAGCATTTGGGGTTGCACAGTTCAGTAACATTCAGACCTCCAGACTGTGAGCATGTACCTCAAACCACACAGGACAATGGGTCAGCCAGGCCAGGGATCTTCTTCTCCAAACCCGGCACTAAAGGTGTGTACACAAGGAGGTGATATTGGCTAAAATCACTGGCAATATGGTCGCTGAGCGACCATATTTGCTAGTGATTTGGAGTGCTGCGATAAATCGCCAGCTGCTCGCTCCCGTGTGAACTCCCTAGCGGTCGCTGGTCGCAGGAGCAATCCATCTTTAGTAAATTTTCCCCTTACTGTCTATTACTGCTGCATTAGAGAGAGGACACTGAGACATGTCGCTGAGCTGACTCAGTTGTATCTAGTTATGTTACACCAGGGTCTTGGTAATCAGTGATCTGCCCCAGCTGCCCAGTAGCCATGTGCTCTCCTGCCAGCAGAGGGCTCGTCTTGGTATCTGGGATGTTACACCAGAGGTCTTGGTAATCACTGATCTGTCCCAGCTGCCCAGTAGCCGTGTGCTCTCCTGCCAGCAGAGGGCTCGTCTTGGTATCTGGGATGTTACACCAGAGGTCTTGGTAATCACTGATCTGACCCAGCTTCCCAGTAATATACCAGTGTAGGTCAAGATTGCCTACCTGACCCTCTCCTTCAGGGAGAACATTAGGGTGACCAACTCATCCCTTTAATCCGGGACACATATTAATTACACAGGTTCTGTGGCTGGCTTTCACCCTGCTTTAAACTGCCACACCCAGGGGCGTAGCTAAGGGTTCATGGGCCCTGGTGTGAAAGGTCAGCTTGGGGCCCCCCTACATACAACAAAATTAAAATCTCGGTCAGTTTATATTTTAATACATCAAGTATATTATGTTAATAATAGAACTAACATTTAAACATAGGATAGTAGTTTATTTAAATAAAATCACAGAGTCACAGGGGGTCTGCACACTGGCGGAGCTCCGGGCAGCAGCTGATGATGTGCCTGGAGAGTGATGGAGCGGGCCAGGACTGCATCCCCGGAGCGGGGGACGGGGGGCTGGAGTCCCTGTCGGGGAGGATTCCCCGCTACCACCGTGCTGAATTATGAAGTCCCAGGAGATGGAGAGCCCCGGTGGCAAGCCCGCCCTCCCCCAGAAAGCCTGCAATGTGCGGAGAGCCAGGGTGGCAGCGGCGGGCATACTCAGCATGGGCAACGTGCTCCACTACCTGGACAGGTACACGGTGGCAGGTGAGAATATACCCAACCCCCCCGGTGCCCGCTATGTACCCTGTCACAGCCAGCCGCAGCCCACTATGCGGGACATACCGTGTGTGTGTTACATCCCGCCTCATGCAGTGCTCGCCTCGTGCTCAGATCAGGAGGATTCACTTCCTTCCTGCCTGACTGAGCAGTGTCTTCTGGGTCCTGTTGCTATGGAGTCGGACCGTCCTCTACCCCCCCCCCCCCCCAGCATGGCTGCAGGTATCGCCGCCCGCCCCCCCTGCTTCTTGATGCTGTCAGTGAGAGAGGAGCAGAGGTGGCCGGACAGTGGCGGGGGCTGGGCCCCCCTGGCTCAGGGGCCCGGTCGCAGGTGCGACCGCTGCGACCCCTGTAGCTACGCCACTGGCCACACCTCAAGACACCATTTCACCTGGATTTAAACGGCCACAGAACGTGTGTAATTAATGTGTCCCGGATTAAAGGGATGAGTTGGTCACCCTAGAGAACATGCTCTTGTACCTGGACTTCCCTGGTAATGTATGATGGCCATCACCTGTGGTGAAACACCTTTCTTATCAATTACGTAGTTCCTCACAAGAGTGCATAAACATATGTGACCCCCTCCGTCTGACCATATAGAGCAGGTATGGGATACCTTTAACCCTCCAGCTGTTGCTGAACTACACATCCCAGCATGCATTGCCACAATTTTTCTATTTAGTCATGCTAAATCTGTAGCAAAGCATTCTGGGATATGTAGTTCAGCAACAGCTGGCGGACCGAAGGTTCCCCATCCATGACATTAGCAGACATTCCGTTTTGTGCTTATTTTTCCATTCCTCTTGCTCTGGCTAAAGCCATTATTCGCATCACGTTACCACAGCCACGTAGCGACTTAAGCCCAGCGCCCACATTTACCTCACATGATTCTGTAAAGGAAGATTATCCTGAGGAAAAAAAAAAAGGAAACACTTGAAATTGTGAATGAAGGGATCGTTTTTAAATGGAGAGACTTCTCTTTATGGACTGGCTTCCCAGCTGCCATAAAATCATAAGCAGGTTATTATATTCCTCCGCTCTCGCCCTGCCCCCTTGTGCTGGAGTGGTATGGAGAAGCCGTCTTCCGCACACGTGCCCTGTGCCAATCGTTATACAAAGGTCACTGTTTTGCTTGCTCACTTCAAGGCTTTTACACCTGCCGCACACTGACGGGGAATGAAAGGCTCCGCAAAGTCTCCTGAATCCGTCAGGACTCACAGCTCTCCCCGTTATCTATTCACCGGGACCCGCTGAACATGCATGTAATTGGCGATATAGGCAACGGTGTTACGTGTACACACCAGAGGATATTGTGAACAAAATGCTCAGAAACCCCTTTCTGAGTGATAAGGTTCACAATATCTCCTAGTGGGCCTGATTCAGACCAGCTCACTAAGCAGCATTCTTTTGCGTAGCGAGCGGGAAAATACCCGCCCCTGTTCGCAGCCCGAATTCCCCGCTGGCATGCCAATGGGTGTGTACGCTTAAACATCCATTTGCATGCGGTTGTTCTGGCAAAAAAATCATTCAGCGGTCGCAGATAAAAGGAAGTCTGATCTGACTTTTATCTGGCCCACAGCGTACAGACCTGAATCACCCCCAGTGTGTATAGATCTTAAGAGACATATTTACGAAGTCTTGGAGAGAGAGAAAGAACCAACCAGCTCATGTCATTTCTGAAGCGCATTAATACGACAAATAGGGGTCAATGTACTAAGACTTGTAGAGATTTAAAGTGGAAAAAAAAGTACCAACCACGCAGCCAGCTCCCAACTGTCATTTTCAAGCACGCCCGTAACATCTGGTACTTTAACTCTATTCACTTCATCGCCCTCCAAGGTTTAGAACATCTTGCCCAAAGTATGTGCTTTGTTTTAAAACGAGACATTATTTAAGTGTAATCTCTTATATTATGCAAGGGCCCTAATCAGGTTTTGTGCCCTGGAAAGCATCTCAATCCCAGCGAAGACGTGGCTCAGGAGGAGGCCTTGACTGGCGTCTATTGGTGACAAATATTTATGGCAAGGGTACTTGTGTTTCTGGGGTTAGGGAGCAAACGTGTCCCAAAATGACTTCAGAGCAAAAAGCACTTCCTTTCTGACGCTGAATGAATTGATGACCTTTATTTAATGCCTATACTTCTCCCAAGTGCCCGTACAAGAGATCTGTCTCCTGTTACCGAGTGTCATTTGGAGAGACTTGGCCTTCGGTCCGCACAAGCAGGAGGGGAGGTCACGCCTGCAGTGAGAATCCTATAGGGTAGGCGTCCCCCAGATAGAGAAATGAGGGCAGTGACAGGCCGTGAAATCCAAATGAATAGGCCTCATCCAGCCCGATCGGCGGGAAGTGTCTGAGAAATAACTAAATTAGCTGCCCCCCATCCCCATCAAGTCAGCCTGGTAGAATGGGACATTACTTAAAATATTCAAGACGGGAGTCCAGCCAGAGTCTGGAGAAACATCAAAGAACTTATGTGGTTCCACAGGGCCTCCAATGACGTTGAAATTGATTTTAAACTTTCAGTTAAGGTCTGCAATGCCTTGGGGATTCAAGGACTCAACAGTGACCCAGGATTCTCTGTGATGAAAATGTACATTGGGGAGTTTCAAAATCAATTCAGGGCCTGATGATTGGTTGAGGTAGAAATTAAAGTAGCTGGGTACATGCAGTACAGCGCTAGTAGCGCCGATACCCAGCCGTAATTCCCGTTTGTGATGCCTTTGTCCTCCGGATTAGTGATGATTCGTATTTTTGAAACATTTATATATTATCTAAATAATGTCAGGATAAATTGGTGGTTGTCAGTAAATTGTCATACAGTTGTCAACAGCGATGATATCCGGCAGTAATGTTCTCTCTTTATACTAATACACAGGTGTTCTTGCTATATCCCTTTGTTATTTCACTCTTACATCATAAAGACACATTGGGCACCGTACTGCTCTTCCTCCAGGAAGAGTTATGGAAAGATCCCAACACACTCACTCTTCCCCTTGCCAATACCCTGTCAGCGGCATACCGATGGTTGCGTCCAGGACTGGATTAAAAAAGGGCACGGATACAGCACCTATAAACCCATAACGAGAGGGAGAGAAAAACGCAGATGTATTTAAATGTATTTATTGGTGTGATTATAATGAACTGATAGTCACTTAGCGGGGTGCAAACCAGCACCCTGAATGTCAGCAGTCGAAATACTGGCGCCAGAATCCCAAAACTGGTCAGATGACGACAACGGAATCCAGCACCATTGACCATGCCCATGCTGGAATCCTAACTGCCAACATCCCGAACATAAGTATGCCAGGGATAGTAAGGGTAGGACTATAAGAGGAAGGGGTGTGGAGTTAGGGTTCAACAGGGTAGGATTAGAGATCGGCACTAAGGGCTACAGTCATGCTTTGTTCACACGCTTCGATCCAGTGTCATTTTGGATTCAATTTGGAGTATATAGTTCAAATTGAATTGAAAATGACACTGAATCGAACAGTGTAAGCTGCCTTTGATGCAGATTTGATCCTGATGCGCAGCACCGCCGTATCAGGATGGAAAGAAGAAATAGACTTGCCTTGCATGTCTATTTCTGTTTCGATCTGCCAGATTGAAAGCAGTTCAATGCTGCTTGCCCCTCCCTTCCCCCACGTGCCAATCTCGAGCTGTTCATCCAACCCTTCCTCCTCGTCGATGCCGGCATCAATATTGAATCGGTATCGATGGCCGCTGGGTCAAATTGTGTATACACCACTTAAGTTTTAGGTGTGATGGTCAGGTTTCAGGTGTGATGGTCAGGTTTCAGGTAGGGAGGGTTAGGAGGGTAGGTGGAGACGGTGGCGTTACCCTTTAAAACGTAGAATAAAAAACAGTGAAAAATAAATATGACAGCACGAGACGACACAGAACAAAGATTATTCTTCCCAATAAGCTCACGCGCCTTTAAAAGCTACGAAAACAACTTCATTTTTCCTCATTGAAAATCTTCGACAGCACCTGATCCCATGGCAGGAAGCCCAAACTCATCCAACGTCAACTGGAACCCATCCAAGAGGGCTACGACATGAAATGTATTAGGAGATATCAGCCCAGAGCAGATGGGTATTTTGCAGACAAAAGGTAGAGATCTAACATTACTTTCCAAGAAAGGGAAATAAATACAAAAAAAAATCCCCCCCCCCCTTTATCTGATAGGCCACATAAAACAAACCCAGCTCCGAACATTCCTCTAAGTCAAGGATTTTAAACGGTAGCCAGAAGCAAAGACGTGAAGGGTGAAAATGATTATAAGCACCGCATTCAAGTACTACAGCAACCATGACCGTGTGTGGTGTGTCACAGCCCCTTGTGGTCATATTGCCGTACTGCAAGTGGGGAGCATATTGGTAAAACTATGCCAACAATACGCTTTATCTTACCAAGGCTGTGCTTTCTCCTATTCTCTGACTGATTATAGACTCTTCTGTTCTACCTAGAAAGCTTTGCTACAGTAACTGTGGATATGCAATGAATCATTTACCATTTTGCACTTGCGTTCTTGCGCGGTTGTCAATTCAGTTCAATGAAAGGTGAATTATGTCTGCTTAGTCTCACTATATGATCAAATCAAGATACAAACGACATAATACTATAAGTGTAGCAGCGGGTTATGTGACAAAATAAAGTCACACAAAGGCATCGCTTAAATTACTTAACAAGTGTAGACACCCCATTTGCTCAAGATAATCTTTTTTTTTTCTTGCACAAAGGGAATTATTTTCTTTAGTATAAGCCACCGCTTTGTGGCGGGTCGGAAGGGAAAACGTAAAGCAGCGCTTGGCATCGTGAAAGCATGGCGTGCATTTCATTGAGCGCCGTTTTAAATCACCACCAACACACCAGGATGCGCTGTACCAATAACCTCCCAATGAGTCTTAAGATATTGCTTATATTTTATATAATTCAGGCAGCTGTAGGCAGAGCGGTCATCAGAAATTGAGGGACCCGGACTAAAAAAATTGGCAACCTCACACCGACCCCCTAAAAACCCCGGCACGTTTGGTAAGACCTCCTGTGTTTCACTAAATGAACACGGTCCCTAAACACTTTAACCAGCGCATGTGCTAATTTGAATGCAGAAAGTATTTTTCTGCTCCTTGCAGGACTCTTCTAGAATATTCCAGAATTGCTAAATCCTGGGGAACGTGAAGGCTCATATGGAAGTCTTGGATCACATCCCTGATGGAAAAATCTACCCTCTATGCAACTCTCAGCCGTTCACTGACTGGGACCTCAGCTTCTACGACTTGCAGAATTTTGGGTCAGCGACAAATGTGGAGGAAGCTTAAAGAGAGAGAATAGAGAGGTAAAGCAACAATCAGCTTTTATCATTTTTCAAAAACACCTATAAAATGACAGGAACTGGTACTTTATCTCTCTCCAAACGTTGATGCATCTACCCCAAAGTTCAAAGTGAGATGTGGGTTTTGCTTTGGTCACCTGACCACTTTATCAGCAGATTTGATGTCAACAGATCAATGATTTTTCAACCACCATTTTCAACATCTTCCCTTCCTTAAATGATATTTTTTTTTCAGCCAAAGAA
Organism: Crinia signifera; assembly: GCF_055691185.1. Lineage (NCBI taxonomy): Eukaryota > Metazoa > Chordata > Amphibia > Anura > Myobatrachidae > Crinia > Crinia signifera. The sequence goes on along the minus strand of NC_139228.1, from coordinate 11,825,871 downwards.
GGAATCATAGAGGCAAAAACATGGCCAAGCATTAATCATAGAGTAAGCACCACAAAGACATTTCTCTGTAACATTTCCCTCAGGAGCAGATGTATCTATTCCCTGTTTCGGCAGTGATGTCCTACACTCACTTGGATGATCATTATGAATCTCAACCAATTGTCATTTTGTTTGCACGTTAACTTGGCGGATTAATCCCAGCACCTAAAATAAGACATGAATAATAGGCCTTTGTGTGAATGCAATAACAAACTCAGTGTGTACAGCCCTAATGCTCCGCCACAAATGGGAAAAGCTGTGAGAAAATCGCACCTTTTCAATCCTAAAATCACTGTTGGGGTTTAATATGGTTGGAAAGTCTCCCATTGTTGACAAACGGGATCACACAACAGATCAAAGAATAAAAATAATATATTACATTTTTTATACGAGTGGAGAATTGATATCCAGCTTCTAGGGGAAGTCAAATTTCGGTACTTGTGAGTTATCATCCGGGCTGCCGATTTTTTTTCATCGCGCCCGAAATCGTGGGCATCGCGTCGGTCGTGGCCGTTATAAGGAGCCGCGACGCGATGCCCACGATTTACCATAGACAGTAATTTTAAAAGACACGATGGACCCGATTTCCGACCCGATTTCCCATAGACAGTAATGTTAAAAGACGCGATGGACCCGATTTCCCATAGACAACAATGTTAAAATAAAATGACAATATGAAATTAGCCAATATGTTTTTTAAAAAAATGTTTCATGGCCCCCCACCACCGTTAACGCCACCCCGCTATTGACGCCAACCCGAAGCGTGGCGAGCGCAGCGGTACGCGTCCTCCGACCTTTTCATGCCCTACTATCCACTAGGGCGTAGAGTGAGAATAGAATAGTGTGGCGAGCGCAGCGAGCCACCGAGCCCGAAGCGTGGCGAGCGCACGCGGACACCTTCACAGGTATCTGCGTGCCCTTGCGGGCTTCACAGGTGTCCGCGTCCCCTCGCGGGGCTCGCCACGCTTCGGGCTCGGTGGCTCGCTGCGCTCGCCACACTATTCTATTCTCACTCCACGCCCTAGTGGATAGTAGGGCATGAAAAGGTCGGAGGACGCGTACCGCCGCCCCTCGCGGGCTCGCTGCGCTCGCCACGCTTCGGGTTGGCGTCAATAGCGGGGTGGCGTTAACGGTGGTGGGGGGCCATGAAACATTTTTTTTTAAAACATATTGGACAATTTCATATTGTCATTTTATTTTAACATTGCTGTCTATGGGAAATCGGGTCCATCGCGTCTTTTAACATTACTGTCTATGGGAAATCGGGTCCATCGTGTCTTTTAACATTACTGTGTATAGGAAATCGTGGGCATCGCGTCGCGGCCCCTTATAACGGCCACGACCGACGCGATGCCCCCGATTTGGGGCTAAATCGCGGGCATCGCGTCGGTCGGGTGTCCTTAACTTAAGGACAAAATCGGCAGCCCGGATAACTCACAAGTACCCAAATTTCCTTAGGTCGCACTGCAAGCAAAGGGCTAGAACAGGAACAGTTAATGTAAAAAAAAAAAAATGTTGACGTGGAGATATTTTTGTATAAAGTCGTCTATACTTCCGTTGGCCTCAACCACTTTATAGTCATCACCCCCGGTGGTTTCAGAGGCGGGACTATAGCACAGTTTAGAATTCAAATAGGAGAGCCACACCCACTGCCGGTGAGTTAATTTGGAATGGCAGATGGAATAACAGTTGGTGACAGTAGGTGTGGCTTCCCTATATGAAATTTTAACTGCGCTGCTGGCCATCCTCTGGAACTGCCACTGGTCATCACCCAAATGCCACCGGGGGGGGGGGCTACTTCCATAACTACAGTTCTAGATTCTAGACCCAGCCAGAAACAGGGCCTGGAACTGTAGTTTATCAAGTAAGATTTGTGATTACAAAAGTTCACATTTCCCTTCATGAGAGTAGAGCGGCCAGTGTTGCGTACTCTGGAGGTCTCATCACACCAGACACACCGGGAGCTCACGAAGGGAGGGAGCTGCCTATTTAGTCATCCCTGGTTGGAGGAATGTAATGTCAGTACTCTGGGATTTGTAGTCCCAGAACATCAGGGAATTGCATATCTCTGGGTTGCCAGTTGCTCACCTGCCCCTTCCCAAAATGTACAATTAATTGAAATCGCTTGTTGTGTTTTCATGTTAAGGGCATATTCGTATCCAATTTTACCCCATTCTCACTGCCACAAAAACCTGGGTATTTGCCAGGGCAAGCAGTAATTTCCTGTGTCCTGTCTCAGTGTGAATGGGTGTGAGTTAAATTCCTGGGTGTTATGCCCCGGGAATTACACACAGGATTTTTGCAGGGTTATTCCTGGGTAATACACGGGTGTGTGGCAGTGTGAACAGGCTAGACCCGGGTTTTTCTCATAAGATGCAAAAAAGCAAGCTCAATGCATTGCTCAAAGCTTCTTTTTAAACAGCCAATCAAAGATACTTTTTCAACAGCCAATTAAAGCTGCTCTTAGATTGCACACACTTGTTGGCAGGCAGACCAGGGGAAGCAGTGTGAACAGGGCAGACATGGGAATTTCGCTGGTCTAAGGTGCAGTATGAATGGGGCTTGTAGAGCTGAGATGATCTGTGCCCCGCCAAAAACCTGGCCACGAAAACCCGGGTTTTTGCATGGGCGGCAATGAGAACGTGGTATTATCTGAGTTTCTGCTAGTTCTACCTGGAGATGATCTTCCGTCCATCTCATATGACACCGCACATCCCACTGCTCACAATATTAAATCAGATTAAAGAGATGAGAAAAGCTTCCTTAAGGGGAAATGCAATAGAAATTAAATCATTGATTTTCAGCATAAAAATTATAGTTTTAATGTCTGTAGGGAACATTTGTCAAAAATGCTGCGCGGGTAAAAAATAAAACTAATTTCTGTGACCATTAGCAGCCAATATAATTATAATCCAAATGTTCGCAGTCCTCTGCCCATCCTGCCACCACCCAATAAAACATTTAAACTTTGCGGTATGTTTTGTGATGTCCCACTAGTGGGTATAAAACCTGGATTGCCAGATACACTCCGCAATATTTATTAACCATTTCTTATATAAATACTTTTGTGCTTTATTGAACACACAGCTAAAACAAAACTGGGTAATAACAAACAGTAGTAGGGGTAGGAAGGCCCTGCTCACAAGCTTACAAATGGTTATACATAGCATATGGGCAGGGGCACCAGAACTTTTTTAGGTTTGGGGGGTTTAAATTCATTTTGGCATATATCAAAAGACTCAGCACTCCAAAGTTACCTCAAAAATACTTACCCTGGTGCCCTCCCGGATAAATAAATCCCAAATAAAGGCCCTGTCTAACTCCACTGCTCCCTACAACTCCAACCACATTTCTCTAAGCACTCCCATCTCCCCTCTCCAGTTGGCCAATGACCATCACCTCTCCTCTAAACTGATCACTGCATCCCATACGTGTATCCAAGATTTTGCCTGCGATGTCCCCCTCCCTCACTTTATTAGACTTTCCCTGACCTTGCAATGCTTCAAACGTTCACTGAAAACTCACCTGTTCATCAGAGCGTACCCTTCCGCATAACCTAGTACTGAGTCCGCTCTCCCAACCTGCCACCTTGTCCCTGGCCATCTCTGCCATGCTCACCTCCTGTCTTCAGGTCTCCTTGCCTGCACCTTGTGTCTCCTGTCTGTCTCTCCTCCCTCTAGTCTGTAAGCTCCTTGGAGCAGGGCCCTCTACCCTCCTGTTCTTACAGCCCTCTTCTTGCATTCTAATTACAGCTCTCTCCTACTTAGGTGACCATCTATACCAGCATCTCTTCTCACTTATGTTCCTTCATCTCTATGAATGACAACCTGCCCTGGTAGTACACAGACATCTCCTCTGCTTCCCTATATCCCAGCTGTATTGTGTACTGAGAATTGTGCTGAACATTGTTTCCTGTGCTCTGTTGTAATATATCAGTTGCTGTTATGTTTAGTTCTGTGTAGCCTGTATTGTCCTAATGTGTGCCCTATGTATGGCGCTGCCAACCACTTGTGGCGCCTTACAAATAAAATGTCATAATATTAATAAGAATAAATCAGGTATGCATTGTTGCATTCAAGGTCTTCCAATAAAGAACTCAAGTGTCTATTTGTGTAATGCATCCTCTTTTATCAAGAACATGAGTGCCGCTCAATGTAATCATAGATGGTGGATGCACTTTGCCAAGCCAGACAGTACTGGTGCCATCTTAAATGTGTGTGTGTGTGTGGGGGGGGGGGGGGGGGGGTTAATATATTTTGCATAACATAAAAAAGCCCAAAAAGCCGGAACCTTAGCAAAAATAAATAGTTTTGGTCCCCAATATGCCTTTCACCCAAGGCAGCTGCCTCTTCTGCCTAACTGTGGTCCCATTCTTCAAATCATGCTATTGTCACACCACACTAAGGTATCTGAATCTCAATCTCGTTCGAACCATAAGCAAAAACATCAGGAGAACCTCATTCACTATCATATGTTCACCTGGTTGGAGCCGTTGCTGTTGTTGATTGCAAAGGGGCATGGCATTATTTTATCAGGGATAAGGTTAGATAACCAAAACGATGAGCTAACATACATGTTTAGGGCTTCAGAGTGGTCCGACTTTTTTTTGGGTTGTTGTTTTTCACTGCTTTCAATTCCACACAGGGATTTACCTGGGCTGAGGACAAATTGGTGATCTAGTAAAAAGGCGAACGCTGACCTCAAATAGATTCACCATCCCCTCTGAGTCCAACATAGCCTTACCGGACCACCAAACTAATGGACCACAACAGAGGGATCTGCTACTGACCAAAAGCAGCGGTTCTCAAACTGGGGGTCCTGACACCCAAAGTAGTTCATGAACATCTCAGCATGGGGTCGTGACTATGTTGCTGACCATCAGGCTGATGACAAATCTGATCTCTTTGGGATCCAGGGAGTACAGTATGAGAAATCAGATCAATTGTTTGTTACGCCAGACTCCTTGGATCATTTTGTACCGCCACAATGCTGCCGTACATGTGCCATCAGTTGACCACACGCCTGTGGCGACCATTCTGCAGTAATTAGCTGGGGTCCTGTAAATAACTTTTGTTGTGTGACAGGGGTCCCAGAGCAAAGTAGTTTTAGACCCCCTGTTCTAGAGCACCCATCTGTTTTCTCAAGATGTTCCTGAAGCTGGTTCTGAAGTTCTACTGTTCAGACAGCATTGGGGTAGTAAACAAGGTTAGTATTAGGCATATTATTATAAAAAAGGGACATTATAGGCATTTTGGAACCTTGAATGGGTACACTATCCCCCGGCACTTTGACATAGTCTACCCTCTTAGCCCTCTATAGTCTAGGGTGTGAATTGACAAACCCACATAAAAAAGCTCTGAAGTCATCTGTACGATAAAAGTGAGGCGCAATGCTCTGCAGTTCCCATTCACTCGACTTATCGCAGCCAAATCACCCTCTCTCGCATTCCTACATCAATAGGCCCTGCATATTGCCTTTGTTCTGCAGCTAATCAGTACCAATCACACTTAAAAGAAGATTAATTATGCAGCTGCTAGCAGAACTGTTTGACTACACTTGGGCCCCCACTCTTCCCAAATAGGACACAAGAAGGGGATTTTGGATCTTGACGCCCATACATTGTCTTTTTTAGTATGGTCTACAAGATAATACGAGTTTCAATGACAGCTTTCAGCTATTGTAGGGCAGTATATTGATGTCTGGTGTGTTGCACGCGAGTCCGGCACCGACCCAAGCACATGGATGCAACATAGGCGTCGGCTAGAGGTTTAGTCAGACAGACGGACGGACGCCTACTGTGACAATGATTTGTTGATGTGTGCCTCATTATCAAATTTTCTCTCTATACGTCTGACGTTTTAAAGAGCAAATTCTGTTCACAGACATTCCCCTGTTCCTCTTGTTCAACTACATTGAGATTTCATGGGAAGAACTATACCCCCTAGTCGCACCCCCCCCCCCCCCCCTATTTATTTTTTCCCTGCAGGTATTGTATGTTCCTCTCTGGTTGGAAGACAATGGTTCATTATTGAGGTATATTACTACCAACATTGATAAATATATAAACTACGATAACTTAAAGACAATTTTTTAAAAATATTTTCATTTACATAACGGTGGTTCCCAAGATACTTCTATTGCCATTATTTTCGTATACATATATATAATTAACAAGCAAGAAAACTGCACCCCATTAAAGCTTCTGCGCTTATTTTCGTGCCATGAAATAAAAAAGTATTTAGAGACAGATGTATAATTGTCTGCAAGATGGAACATGACGCTAAATAAACTAACGGAAGTAGGTCTAATAGATTTGAGGTTAAGATTTTATGGAAATGTATTTGTAATTTAATCATTTATATAGATTTTGGCAGTTTTATCAAGTCACGTCGAAATTGGGAAAGGGAAAAAAAATCAGAGCCAGATTTACAACTATAGGTGGCATCTTCATAATGCTGGGAATGTCCATCTTGCCAGTTCAGTACAGTCAAGCCATCGATGACCAGCAAACTTACCATGAAAGTTGGCTATATGGGTATACGCTGGATCACAGTACAGATCTTTAAGGCTATCAGTATGAGCCATTCCGAGACTACACTGGATGACCACAAAGGATAATAGTTTGTATTTAGATGTATAACAAGGATTACAAACATTTCAAGTACTGCAACTGTATGGATAGATAACGAGTTAAGGGTCAATGGTAGATTAATATTTTCAATTAGTATTTAATAAAATATATAATTGGAGAAGTTAGGACCCAATATATCCAGTAAAATAAATAATATTCCAACATCACTTTTATAATTGTGAGATCACAGGCATTAAAATCAATTTTCTCTCTCTCTCTCTCATAGGGTTATCTGTCTGCTTCTCCACAGGGAATGACCAGTTCGGTATTTACCGTACACCCTCCCTAGGTGACCTTGTGCTTGGCTGTATTGTCATTTGAAATCTTGAGCTAATTTAATCCATAACTGCAACTAAGAATGATCTTTTAAGTGCATTAAAGTGTTATGCCCCGATACTGAAATGACTTCAAGGTCAGGAGCTATTATACATAGAAGACGTTTTAAAGCATATTACGTAATTAAAACTACAGCCAGTACCTTTCTCAGTGCAGTGCTGCGGATCTGTTGCCATATTCATCTATTGTGAAGAGGTCTTTGAAATATTTAAAGACAAGCAATGTAAGCGGCGCTTCAGAAACTACAAGTCAAGTATCAAAATAAAATTTATTTTTACGTATAAAAAATAACACAAATAAATACAATGTACAGTACTACCGGCCGGCAGGAAATATAATTACCCCAAAATAAATATAAATAAAAATATTTAAAAAGACATAATTACTGCGTGGTTAGTTAGCTCTTTCACAGTTAGAATATTCCAGCTAATCAACCCAGCTGGGTTATTTTGCTTTTATATGTTGTTAATTTATAGCCTTAGATGAGGTTTTTTACAATCAGCATAGCAATGTCCTGTTTAATTCAGGTAAGATTAGTAGAGCTTTTATCCAGCATTAAGTGATTTTAGCAGGCAGGTTAGTCATTCAGTCTTAGGCAATTTAATGAGTCCTTTTAGACCCAGAAACAAGCGTTGTTAGTGCTTATTCACCCAGCAGAGTTAGTAAAGAATAGCTGTTATACTTAAGCTTTGGTTGAACCCAGGCAGGAGGGTTGTATTTCCACTTCACTTGGGGATGCGGTTCACCTAGAGCGGGTCCCCGGCTGCTGGTGTTCCCAATTCTCGCAGCCCTCTATGGGACTCTCAGCTCTGGTGTTGTTGTTTCACGTACCGAGTGATGGGGGTGGAATGCGGCTCGCCTGGAGCGGGTCCCCGGCTGCTGGTCTTCCCGTATTAGTGCAGTCTTTTCTAGGACGCTCAGCTCCGGCGTGGGTTTCCCCGGCTCGAGTAGTGACAGTTTGCGGAAGTGACGGCAAATGGATGACGCGTTTCCCCGCCTTCAATACGTCAGCGGCTTCGTCTGATGAAGCCGCTGACGTATTGAAGGCGGGGAAACGCGTCATCCATTTGCCGTCACTTCCGCAAACTGTCACTACTCGAGCCGGGGAAACCCACGCCGGAGCTGAGCGTCCTAGAAAAGACTGCACTAATACGGGAAGACCAGCAGCCGGGGACCCGCTCCAGGCGAGCCGCATTCCACCCCCATCACTCGGTACGTGAAACAACAACACCAGAGCTGAGAGTCCCATAGAGGGCTGCGAGAATTGGGAACACCAGCAGCCGGGGACCCGCTCTAGGTGAACCGCATCCCCAAGTGAAGTGGAAATACAACCCTCCTGCCTGGGTTCAACCAAAGCTTAAGTATAACAGCTATTCTTTACTAACTCTGCTGGGTGAATAAGCACTAACAACGCTTGTTTCTGGGTCTAAAAGGACTCATTAAATTGCCTAAGACTGAATGACTAACCTGCCTGCTAAAATCACTTAATGCTGGATAAAAGCTCTACTAATCTTACCTGAATTAAACAGGACATTGCTATGCTGATTGTAAAAAACCTCATCTAAGGCTATAAATTAACAACATATAAAAGCAAAATAACCCAGCTGGGTTGATTAGCTGGAATATTCTAACTGTGAAAGAGCTAACTAACCACGCAGTAATTATGTATTTTTAAATATTTTTATTTATATTTATTTTGGGGTAATTATATTTCCTGCCGGCCGGTAGTACTGTACATTGTATTTATTTGTGTTATTTTTTATACGTAAAAATAAATTTTATTTTGATACTTGACTTGTAGTTTCTGAAGCGCCGCTTACATTGCTTGTCTTTGAATTTTTGTTCTCTTTAAGGGTTGAGTATCCCTTATAAGCGGCAGCTTGGTACTACAACTAGTGCCCTGCGCTTGGTTATAACATTTGTCTACTTTGAAATATTTGTATATAAAAATATAAGACCCTAATTGCCTAGCCAAAATTTTTTTTTTTAATAAATGAAAGGCATAAACCGCTGTCCAATTTTTGTCTTACATTGCATGAAATTATACATATCATGTGTATATATATATATATATATATATATATATATACACACACACACACATACATACACACACACACACACACACACACATACATACATTACATACACACACATACATTACATACATACATACGGCTATTTTTCTGCAGGCTCCAGCAGGAACTGAGGCCCTTATTCTAGTTCACTTTTTCTGACAAAATATTTCTTAGATGGACAAAACCATGTGCACTGCAGGTGAGGCAGGTGTAAAACCCCACCCAAATCTAATTATCTCTGCACAAGTAACACCTGCTGGAGCCTGCTGAAAAATATATATATATATCATAGCTGTAACCAGGTACAAACAAACAGCGGCACTCGGTGGGTTTTCAACAAATGTGTATTGTAACACTCCAACGTTTCGGGGACTAGCCCCTTTGTCAAGATATATATAGATCTCTCTACACCACACACACGTGTGTATGTTTGTATACAAATAATGGTCTGAATGTTATATTTTGATCATTTATATTTAGTTTGCATATTCTTTTTCTATCTCTGCCTGCAGCTAAATCACATGGGCATCAAAGTTTGCTCCTATAACCAAACAAATATGTTAATCCTTATATTTTAATATGTTGCTATTCTAAAAACAATAAAATGTTGCCCATATAAAAAAAATTTATGAAAAAAGTATTTATTTTTATCAATTTGATAAAGGAAATAAAAGCAGAATTTGACATTTAATTTTGATTCCCTTACTAATAATAAGCTATAATTTTTAAACTTCAACTGACATCCTTAAATCTACTGCCTGGGGATACACTGTAAATTAAGCCTAATAGGATTAAACATCTCAAGAGATTGTTTTTGTTAATTCCAGTGACAACAGATGGAAAGTAGGGCATTTAGGTTGGGAAATTTTGAAATTATTATAATTTTATGTGTATTAAAGTTAAGGACTAGATCCTAAATTAAGCAATTAAGATTTAGTTCGTTTACCTAGCACAAATAAAAACAATCCTCTCACAATTTTAGATGAACATATATATATATATATATATATATATATATATATATATATGACATTCCACAAGTTACATTGTACTGTAAGCCTATACATCTTTGAGCATTACACCTGTTATTACAGCCAAATAAAATGAATTTAGCAAAACAAAGTATGAATGGGACCAATGTTGATTTAGAATCTCTCTAAAATCAGTAAACATTTCATGTATTACAAAGAATAATCTGAGTGTCTTCTCATTTTTCATTCTCTAAATCACACAGAATTTTATGGAACATATGCATTAATTTGTACAAGAAAAATGTCTGCATACTTAATATTTGCAATTGAAGCAATTATATTCTTTCCATTCAATAAATATACTTGAAATGTCCTTATCATATCATGTGGGAATTGGAAATAGCATCTACAAACTTCCAGCCTTCATCACATTAGAAATTGTCTTCTAAAAATAAACTGAATTATATGAAGTGGCGCAAATTGCATCAAAACATTCAATAACTTTCCCCTAAATCAATAAAAAATGGATGAATTACTAGAATTGTTCATTTTATTTTAATTTTTATTATGATATCAAAGCATGTGAAACCATATAGAAAAAATTCATAACCTTGTTAATATGTATTTCAATCAAAAATAACCTAGATAATACATAGTTACAGTTCACTTTTATTTATTGAAATAATGTGGCTCTATAAGAGAAACTGATTTATTTAAAGACCAACAAGTATATGACCATTGTATTTTGATTTATACGGAATAAGCACGGTCAACTGGCGTTATGCAGGTCTGATTTGTAATGTATATATCTACATATATAGTTCAGCAAATAATTTGGTAAATGGACCAATAATGCTATATAGAAAATATAAAGAAGCTCTAATTAGAGGTTACCTTTCGTCAAACAATTGTTTTCAATCCAAAAAAAAAACATTATGTTTTTAATATTTGTTGCTTGGTTACTTGGTCTCATTGTCGCTATGTGGTCGAATAGCTTAATTTCTTGATACTGCACAACCGAGTAAAATTTGACAAACATTATTTTTATTGAAAAAGAACAGGTGTATATAATTTTAAAGAAACCTATAAACATGTAAAAAGAAAACATCACTTTCTGTAGTTATGTAGATACCTCTTTATGTGGATTGAATTTTAAAAAAGATCGATCTTAAAATAACGTAGTTCATTGCACAAAACTGGCTATTAAACGACTTTGTTTTATATAAATACATTAAAAGATTAAACCATATATTATAGTTCAGAAAATAAAGAAGTTGGACAAAGGAAATGTAATCTGTTAATAAATAAAATATATATTTAATTGCATTAAATATATACACAAACAATATATGCTGCATTGTTTTATAACTGGCTAAAATAATAAGGAATTATAATTATTGAATCATAATTACGTTTACATGAAAAGTATTTGTATATTTGAACAATGAGAATTAAAAAATAACTAAAATGTTTGTTAGGAACAGTTAAAATTATGTTTTGCATATAATTCATGAAATAAATAATTATTAAATGTTTTATGACTAGGATTTTTTTAAATTAAAATATACTGTTATTTAATCATGTTTACAAGCAAATGTTATTTTTTTGTAGAAAAGAAATACACATCGTCAAACAAATCTATTAATTAATTGGATAAACACCACAATTTAATAATTACATCATATACTGTATAAAAAAAAGTGTTAACTATGATATATGGTGTGTTGTTGTTTCCTTTGTTCTTCTATGAGATATTCAACTATGATTGAAATAATTAAAAATCATCAATAATGCTAACAGCAAAATTTTACATACTGTATGTACATCATAATTTTTTATGCTATAATTTTTTGCAGTCACTATCTGTACAATTTTTCTCTCATTTAGTAAAAGGAAAACAAATACATTTCCCAATTTTTAGTACTATAATAAAGGAACGCTGAAAAATATTTCAAATAAGCTGGAATATATATTGTCAATGAAAGGTCATCTTCTTATTGTGTAATTGCGAATGATCCTATTTGGGAGGGGGGTCTTTGAGGATATGGTTCAGCCCCATTAAATTAAATTAATTGAAATTAAATAGTAGGAGTCAGTAAAATGAGGGTTGTGGGATGAACTTCAAGTAGATTTGTTTTGTCAAACGATGAACTTAAATTAAATAGAACCACAAACTTTCAGGCAATTGCGTTATTAAATTAAGTTGTGTCACATGATTCAAAAAAGTTTTGATGTGAGTTTTATTAAGAATTTGATCAAAAAATGTTATCTTTAGAGTATGCCTTGAAAGTTTGTATTTTTTTTGCAGAACATACTTTTTCTGTTAATTTTCCCATTATAAGGTTGTTCACCTCCCAAGCAAATAACATAATTCTTGTCAGTCACTTTTTTCTTCTGTACAGTAAACTGTAGGAAAATTTGCAAAAAAAACCATTCATTTAAAAAAAAAATGAATATGCTATTTTATTATTTTTAAATAGAATAGTTATTTTAAATAGAAGGCATATTTTCTTTTTACAAAAAAAAATTGGTCTCAAATTAGCAAAAACTATACGTACTTGGTATTGGTATAACAAAGCGAATTCTACTTTATCAACTTCTTATTTATTTCGTGACACCTGTGATAATTGTGTTATAGTTAGAAATATTTCTAGACATTGCACAGTGGAAATTTGGCATTACCTGTTACTTGTAGTACAGAATTTAGTACGGTCTGTACTTCTTAGTTTCTGCAGAGAGCATATCATTTCAGTAGAAATCAGATGACTACAGTAGATTACAAAAATGTAATGGAGGTCATCTCTAATACAGAGTATACAGAAGGCATATGTGTACAGAACTTTACTTACCCCTTATCTCCTATACAAACTATACATCCCATCCACACAGATAAAATAAAAGTTGTAAATTTATTCTATGATTTGTAATTATTACATATACACATATATACAGTACATACATATATAAACACACACAATTTGCCTGTAGTCACCAAGCAGACTGGGCAAAAATGTATATCTGCCAACATCAGGGTACACTGATCTCTCCCCTCCTCCTAATACACAGGCATCAGGAAACATTGACCTCTCCCCTCCTCCTAATACACAGACATCAGGGTACACTGATCTCTCCCCTCCTCCTAATACACAGGAATCAGGAAACATTGACCTCTCCCCTCCTCCTAATACACAGGCATCAGGAAACATTGACCTCTCCCCTCCTCCTAATACACAGGCATCAAGGCAAACTGACCTCTCCCCTCCTCCTAATACAGAGACCTCAGGGCACACTGACCTCTCCCCTCCTCCTAATACACAGACACCACACTGAGCTCTCCCTTCCTCCTAATACACAGACATCAGGATACACTGACCTCTCTCCTCCTCCTAATACACAGACAGCAGGGGACACTGACCTCTCTCCTCCTCCTAATACACAGACATCAGGAGACACTGACCTCTCTCCTCCTCCTAATACACAGACATCAGGGGACACTGACCCCTCCCCTCCTCCTAATACACAGACATCAGGACACTGACCTCTCCCCTCCTCCTAATACACAGACATCAGGGGACACTGACCTCTCCCCTCCTAATACACAGACATCAGGATACACTGACCTCTCCCCTCATCCTAATACTCAGACATCAGGATACACTGACCTCTCCCCTCCTCCTAATACACAGGCATCAGGACACATTGACCTCTCCCCTCCTCCTTATACACAGACATCAGGACGCACTGACCTCTCCCCTCCTCCTAATACACAGGCATCAGGACACACTGACCTCTCCCCTCCTCCTGATACACAGACATCAGGGGACACTGACCTCTCCCCCTCCTAATACACAGACATCAGGACACTGACCTCTCCCCTCCTCCTAATACACAGACATCAGGACACTGACCTCTCCCCCCCCTCCTAATACACAGACATCAGGACACTGACCTCTCCCCCCCCTCCTAATACACAGACATCAGGACACTGACCTCTCCCCTCCTCCTAATACACAGACATCAGGACACACTGACCTCTCCCCTCCTCCTAATACACAGACATCAGGGGACACTGAACTCTCCCCTCGTCCTAATACACAGACATCAGGGGACACTGACCTCTCCCCTCCTCCTAATACACAGACATCAGGACACATTGACCTCTCTCCTCCTCCTAATACACAGACATCAGGACACACTGACCTCTCCCCTCGTCCTAATACACAGACATCAGGGGACACTGACCTCTCCCCTCGTCCTAATACACAGACATCAGGGGACACTGACCTCTCCCCTCCTCCTAATACACAGACATCAGGACACACTGACCTCTCTCCTCCTCCTAATACAAAGACATCAGGACACACTGACCTCTCCTCCCCTCCTCCTAATACACAGACATCAGGACACACTGACCTCTCTCCTCCTCCTAATACACAGACATTAGGACACTGACCTCTCCCCCCTCCTAATACACAGACATCAGGGCACACTGACCTCTCCCCTCCTCCTAATACACAGACATCAGGACACACTGACCTCTCCCCTCCTCCTAATACACAGACATCAGGACACACTGACCTCTCCCATCCTCCTAATACACAGACATCAGGACACACTGACCTCTCCCGTCCTCCTAATACACAGACATCAGGGCACACTGACCTCTCCCCTCCTCCTAATACACAGTCACCAGGACATACTGACCTCTCTCCTCCTCCTTATACACAGACATTAGGACACACTGACCTCTCCCCTCCTCCTAATACAGAGACATCAGGACATTGACCTCTCCTCTCCTCCTAATACACAGACATCAGGACACACTGACCTCTCCCCTCCTCCTAATACACAGAAATCAGGGGACACTGACCTCTCCCCTCCTCCTAATACACAGACATCAGGGCACACTGACCTCTCCCCTCCTCCTAATACACAGACATCAGGACACACTGACCTCTCTCCTCCTCCTAATACACAGACATCAGGACACACTGACCTCTCCCCCTCCTAATACACAGACATCAGGACACTGACCTCTCCCCTCCTCCTAATACACAGACATCAGGACACTGACCTCTCCCCCCCCCTCCTAATACACAGACATCAGGACACTGACCTCTCCCCCCCCCTCCTAATACACAGACATCAGGACACTGACCTCTCCCCTCCTCCTAATACACAGACATCAGGACACACTGACCTCTCCCCTCCTCCTAATACACAGACATCAGGGGACACTGACCTCTCCCGTCCTCCTAATACACAGACATCAGGGCACACTGACCTCTCCCCTCCTCCTAATACACAGACATCAGGGCACACTGACCTCTCCCCTCCTCCTAATACACAGACATCAGGACACACTGACCTCTCTCCTCCTCCTAATACACAGACATCAGGACACACTGACCTCTCCTTCCCTCCTCCTAATACACAGACATCAGGGCACACTGACCTCTCCCCTCCTCCTAATACACAGACATCAGGACACACTGACCTCTCTCCTCCTCCTAATACACAGACATTAGGACACTGACCTCTCCCCCCCTCCTAATACACAGACATCAGGGCACACTGACCTCTCCCCTCCTCCTAATACACAGACATCAGGACACACTGACCTCTCCCCTCCTCCTAATACACAGAAATCAGGGGACACTGACCTCCCCCCCCCTCCTAATACACAGACATCAGGACACACTGACCCCTCCCCTCCTCCTAATACACAGAAATCAGGGGACACTGACCTCTCCCCTCCTCCTAATACACAGACATCAGGACACACTGACCTCTCCCCTCCTCCTAATACACAGACATCAGGACACACTGACCTCTCCCGTCCTCCTAATACACAGACATCAGGGCACACTGACCTCTCCCCTCCTCCTAATACACAGTCACCAGGACATACTGACCTCTCCCCTCCTCCTTATACACAGACATCAGGACACACTGACCTCTCCCCTCCTCCTAATACAGAGACATCAGGACATTGACCTCTCCTCTCCTCCTAATACACAGACATCAGGACACACTGACCTCTCCCCTCCTCCTAATACACAGACATCCAGACACACTGACCTCTCCCCTCCTCCTAATACACAGAAATCAGGGGACACTGACCTCTCCCCTCCTCCTAATACACAGACATCAGCACACTGACCTCTCCCCTCCTAATACACAGACATCAGGACACACTGACCTCTCTCCTCCTCCTAATACACAGACATCAGGACACACTGACCTCTCCTCCCCTCCTCCTAATACACAGACATCAGGGCACACTGACCTCTCCCCTCCTCCTAATACACAGACATCAGGACACACTGACCTCTCTCCTCCTCCTAATACAAAGACATCAGGACACACTGACCTCTCCTCCCCTCCTCCTAATACACAGACATCAGGGCACACTGACCTCCCCCCTCCTCCTAATACACAGACATCAGGACACACTGACCTCTCTCCTCCTCCTAATACACAGACATTAGGACACTGACCTCTCCCCCCTCCTAATACACAGACATCAGGGCACACTGACCTCTCCCCTCCTCCTAATACACAGACATCAGGACACACTGACCTCTCCCATCCTCCTAATACACAGACATCAGGACACACTGACCTCTCCCGTCCTCCTAATACACAGACATCAGGGCACACTGACCTCTCCCCTCCTCCTAATACACAGTCACCAGGACATACTGACCTCTCTCCTCCTCCTTATACACAGACATCAGGACACACTGACCTCTCCCCTCCTCCTAATACAGAGACATCAGGACATTGACCTCTCCTCTCCTCCTAATACACAGACATCAGGACACACTGACCTCTCCCCTCCTCCTAATACACAGAAATCAGGGGACACTGACCTCTCCCCTCCTCCTAATACACAGACATCAGGGCACACTGACCTCTCCCCTCCTCCTAATACACAGACATCAGGACACACTGACCTCTCTCCTCCTCCTAATACACAGACATCAGGACACACTGACCTCTCCTCCCCTCCTCCTAATACACAGACATCAGGGCACACTGACCTCTCCCCTCCTCCTAATACACAGACATCAGGACACACTGACCTCTCTCCTCCTCCTAATACACAGACATTAGGACACTGACCTCTCCCCCCCCTCCTAATACACAGACATCAGGGCACACTGACCTCTCCCCTCCTCCTAATACACAGAAATCAGGACACACTGACCTCTCCCCTCCTCCTAATACACAGACATCAGGACACACTGACCTCTCCCCTCCTCCTAATACACAGACATCAGGACACACTGACCTCTCTCCTCCTCCTAATACACAGACATTAGGACACTGACCTCTCCCCCCCCCTCCTTATACACAGACATCAGGACACACTGACCTCTCCCCTCCTCCTAATACACAGAAATCAGGGGACACTGACCTCTCCCCCCCTCCTAATACACAGACATCAGGACACACTGACCTCTCCCCTCCTCCTAATACACAGACATCAGGACACACTGACCTCTCCCGTCCTCCTAATACACAGACATCAGGGCACACTGACCTCTCCCCTCCTCCTAATACACAGACATCAGGGCACACTGACCTCTCCCCTCCTCCTAATACACAGACATCAGGACACACTGACCTCTCTCCTCCTCCTAATACACAGACATCAGGACACACTGACCTCTCCCCTCCTCCTAATACACAGACATCAGGACACACTGACCTCTCCCCTCCTCCTAATACACAGACATCAGGACACACTGACCTCTCTCCTCCTCCTAATACACAGACATCAGGGCACACTGACCTCTCCCCTCCTCCTAATACACAGACATCAGGACACACTGACCTCTCTCCTCCTCCTAATACACAGACATTAGGACACTGACCTCTCCCCCCCTCCTAATACACAGACATCAGGGCACACTGACCTCTCCCCTCCTCCTAATACACAGACATCAGGACACACTGACCTCTCCCCTCCTCCTAATACACAGAAATCAGGGGACACTGACCTCTCCCCCCCTCCTAATACACAGACATCAGGACACACTGACCCCTCCCCTCCTCCTAATACACAGAAATCAGGGGACACTGACCTCTCCCCTCCTCCTAATACACAGACATCAGGACACACTGACCTCTCCCCTCCTCCTAATACACAGACATCAGGACACACTGACCTCTCCCGTCCTCCTAATACACAGACATCAGGGCACACTGACCTCTCCCCTTCTCCTAATACACAGTCACCAGGACATACTGACCTCTCCCCTCCTCCTTATACACAGACATCAGGACACACTGACCTCTCCCCTCCTCCTAATACAGAGACATCAGGACATTGACCTCTCCTCTCCTCCTAATACACAGACATCAGGACACACTGACCTCTCCCCTCCTCCTAATACACAGACATCCAGACACACTGACCTCTCCCCTCCTCCTAATACACAGAAATCAGGGGACACTGACCTCTCCCCTCCTCCTAATACACAGACATCAGCACACTGACCTCTCCCCTCCTAATACACAGACATCAGGACACACTGACCTCTCTCCTCCTCCTAATACACAGACATCAGGACACACTGACCTCTCCTCCCCTCCTCCTAATACACAGACATCAGGGCACACTGACCTCTCCCCTCCTCCTAATACACAGACATCAGGACACACTGACCTCTCTCCTCCTCCTAATACACAGACATTAGGACACTGACCTCTCCCCCCCTCCTAATACACAGACATCAGGGCACACTGACCTCTCCCCTCCTCCTAATACACAGACATCAGGACACACTGACCTCTCCCCTCCTCCTAATACACAGAAATCAGGGGACACTGACCTCTCCCCCCCTCCTAATACACAGACATCAGGACACACTGACCTCTCCCCTCCTCCTAATACACAGAAATCAGGGGACACTGACCTCTCCCCTCCTCCTAATACACAGACATCAGGACACACTGACCTCTCCCCTCCTCCTAATACACAGAAATCAGGGGACACTGACCTCTCCCCTCCTCCTAATACACAGACATCAGCACACTGACCTCTCCCCTCCTAATACACAGACATCAGGACACACTGACCTCTCCCCCCCTCCTAATACACAGACATCAGGACACACTGACCTCTCCCCTCCTCCTAATACACAGAAATCAGGGGACACTGACCTCTCCCCCCCCCTCCTAATACACAGACATCAGGACACACTGACCTCTCCCCTCCTCCTAATACACAGAAATCAGGGGACACTGACCTCTCCCCTCCTCCTAATACACAGACATCAGGACACACTGACCTCTCCCCTCCTCCTAATACACAGAAATCAGGGGACACTGACCTCTCCCCTCCTCCTAATACACAGACATCAGCACACTGACCTCTCCCCTCCTAATACACAGACATCAGGACACACTGACCTCTCCCCCCCTCCTAATACACAGACATCAGGACACTGACCTCTCCCCTCCTAATACACAGACATCAGGACACACTGACCTCTCCCCCCCTCCTAATACACAGACATCAGGACACACTGACCTCTCCCCTCCTCCTAATACACAGACATTAGGACACTGACCTCTCCCCTCCTAATACACAGACATTAGGACACTGACCTCTCCCCTCCTAATACACAGACATCAGGACACTGACCCCTCCCTTTATCCTAATACACAGTAGTATATAGATGTGATATGGCGGATACTGTTATATTCTGTCGTGGCAATTTACTTGGTGAGAGATACTCGCATGGCGCAGTAAGGCTTCCCTCCCTTTGGGGCCAATTCAGACGCTCTGGAAGCGTGGTTTGCGCATTTGAGAATATGCGCATGTGCTAACCACAGGAGTGATTCTTCAAACTCGCCGGCCGTTCATTCCAGGAGTGGCATGAAAGGGGCGGGAGCAGGAGGAACACCCAGCCTATCCCTGCAGATGCAGGCGTGTGTATTCCTGCTTGGGGCGGGGGCTGATGTCACAAGACACGAGCGCCCGCCCGAGCACTGGAAGTGTCAGTGCAGAGAGTGACGCTTTCCTGTTCGCTAGGTTGCTAATACACGCAGCCCAGCCAACAGACCTGAAAAGGCCCTTTGATAAACGTGCCCCTAAAGGCCTATGCATCACCTGGGTGTAACAGACAGAACAGCACCGAGCTGCACGCTCTCGCCCTGCGCCACAGTATGGTGCCCGACTCCTATGGGCAGCAAGATGAACGCCGGGGGATTATATGCACCATTTAATAAAGCTCTTCCCCCGCCCGGCCCCATTGTACCCGACTGGCATTGCTTCAGCTGGTCTCCTTGTGCCAACAGGAGACTCTTATTATCCCACCATGCAGGGGACTGGCTGCAGCCTGCGCCCACAGTTCGGGTTACGCTGATATAGGTCCATGTTGCTAAAGATTCAGTCGATCATTTGTCTATTGCATCCTACAAAATGATAAACAGAACCCGATTGGTTGCTATGGGAAACGTCTTCACCTTTCATTATTTATTTCTAGAAGCTTTAGTAAGCTTACACCTTAGTGTCTAAGTGGTTGGGGGTCTGCACATGGTAGAATGGGTCCTGTGGGTCACTCATATCCCCCGCCCCCTTAGCTGGCATATGATTGACATTGAACAGGTTGAGCGGGGGGTAACCAGGACCATTGTACAAAAATGGGGGCAGATCGTCCACATTTTTCTCGGGGTGGTCTGCATGCATGGCTCATACATAATTCTGTAGAAGGTACCTGCTGGTAGATCATACACCCCTCAGTCCGATCTCTACATTTGGCTGAGTGGGAGTACCCAGGGCTGCCGGGCATTACACAGCTGTGTCAGGCATTGGTACTGGTAAGGGATGTGGCCAGCCCCCCTACTTAATATCATGGGAAAAAATACTACGCATACCCACCCAGGGCCAGGGGGGTGCTGTGGGTACAGCTGTCCAGGGCCCGGTCTCTCAGACAGAGAGGGAAGGGCCTCCTGGGCCACTCATTCTGCCCACCGCACCACCCCCCGCCCCAACAGCCGCCACTGTGCTGCCTGCACTCCCTGGACGCTTCGCTCTGCTCCCCCCCAACAGCTGGGCAGTAAGTGATGGGGGCAAACTACAAATCAGTCCCAGCCCCACAATTTCTAGGGGCAGCCCTGCACCTACCAGGGTAGTGGGGGCTTCTGCAGCGGCTGGCCAGAGGGGCAGATGCATGCGTGGAGGCAGATGCATACATTGGTCCCCCCCATGAAAACTTGCACCGACCCCATAGTTTCTGAATAGCTGGGTCGCTCCCAACTGACCTCCTCCCCCTAAAAGCAATCTCCGGTGAGACAGGAACGCTAGGGAAGTTGGGACAGAGGTTATGAGTGTTGGGTAGGGGGAGCGCAGTCCCCTGAAGCTGGCACGGTTCCCAATAAAGCATGGCAATTGGGAGGTATGCTGGAGCACTTACTGTATATGCTGGGTGCAGAAAGCGATTCCTCATTAGGAGAAGGAATACATAGACTCAATGACCGCTGATTGTCGGTGGGTTTGCCCCGCAGGTTTTAAAGTGGTGACAATATTAAATGCAAGGCCAGGCGATGTTTTGAATCGAATGTTATCGCTGCTATAAAGTTGACGTGAGTTTTTCATGTTTTTTTGTGTGCAGGGTTGGTGGGAAAATAAAATTAGCCATGTCCACCTTCAGTAGATGTCGACCTAATTTGGGTCAACTCAATGACCCCAACCCAGCCCTGTCATGTTTAATGGGACCCATCTTTGCAAGCAGATTCGGCGGAACATGTTGGAACTGCATCAGAGAAGTATAATTCTGATAACTGGATCTGGGGTCTGTTCCCAGTCATACGTTATATATTTGTAGCTCAATGTAAGAAAGTGAAATCAGTAGGGATGGAGGAAATAGAATTGCCGTGCTCTAGAGCATCGAGCTGCGAAGAACGATCCCGAGAGAACGATGAGATTGTGACGGATATCTGGCCACGTACACATAAATATTCATGGGCACCGATGGTTAGAACGTGCCGCGTTCCTCCTCTGAAGAGAGACATCAGCACCTTACAATAACATAATTGCAATACACAAATGGTGCAGGGTCTCTCCCATGCTCGGACGTCGTGCCGGCATTAAATCTGTGTGTGGGAATTGCTGTGGGGCCTTGGTTGCAGGGTATCACCATCTGCCTTCTCTTCTCTTCTCTCCCCTCTTAATCTCTCTTCACGTTAACCCACTGCTCCACTTATCTGTGCCCCTTTGCTCCACTGATACAATGCTGCTGCTCTCTTCCCTTCCTCTTCCCAGTCCCGGGAATTGGCCCCTTTGTCTTCTCCAGAAGTCCTTTCTGTGGACAGACCTACTTCAGCCTTTCCCATTCACTCAGCACCACTGAACGGAGGGTCCGCGACGCTACCCCTGGATGGCTCTTTCTCAGGTTCATTTAAAAGGGTGGCTTATTGCTGTTGACTCTTTAAATTAATGGGCTCCACTCCCTCCTTTTATGATGCCCCGTGCATGCAAACCTTGGGGAGAAAAAGATTCCAAAGTTCAATTTATAAAAAAAAAAAAATTATAAATAATTTTTGACATCTGGTTTCTCACCTATACGGGAGGAATTCAAGTGTTGTTGCATGCCAGCAACAACTAGATGGCACCAAACGTAGTCATTGAAATTTTGCTCCGCTTGGCAGTGTACAGTCGCTGGCGCTAACATTACTGTTACGTTGTTTCGTCACTGGGAGATGACTGGGGCAGATGCAGGAGGACAAGGGATAGGGCGATCTCCTCGATATCGTGAAGGTGGAGGACACTGCAGCTGTTGAGTTTTGCCCACTGTTCCCATATGCACCTAGCTCTGGAATGGTATATGTTTGGACCTGGTGGGTACCACCATCTTAGAAGCCATGGGGCTTCTTTTTAACATCTTGCACTCAGTCAGATCCCCAAGGTGCAAGTGTCATACAACACATGCGCAGAAGGACTCCCGGGTCAAAAACACCAAAGCTGCAAAAGACTGTTCCTATTGGAGATATGCCCTTTGCTAAAATCTTCATGCATATGGCGTTAATAAACACTGCTAGGCAGGCAATTAATGGCAGAATGCATTGCATTTAAAACGTAAAGCTTGATGCATCAGCCCCGCCGCGTGTCAAACTCCCGAGGTCCTATCTGGTCAGTGGCGCTCAAGGCAAAGGAGAAGGCCTCTGGGGAGGTGGACTGAAGCCTCGGCAGTAAAGGGATAACTATGACTTTTAGCTCTTCCCTAGCGGAGGCCCGGTCACCTGCCGTACTGGTAAGACGCTCTTTGCATGTGTATTACCAGACAAGGCAACAACCGAGGCCGGTGACCCAATAGAAAGCTGTATGAGTAAATGGATTATGGTCCCTGGGTAGCGGAGGCTGTCCGCTCCCCGAATACAGTTTCCACAAGGATTATGTTATCATTCACACCATGGACGCTGATTCGTACAGATTAACATGATAATTATACAACAAGCATTTTCCAGGAGGTGAGCAGCAGCGTAACAAGAATTCACATCAACCTCTAAGATGAGAGAGTCCATGGCAATAATAACTGTAATTCTCACATTGATGGACAAAGATGAGGAGACCATAACAAGGACTCCTCACTGCTAACCGGCAATCACTGCAGTCTAATTAGGCTGCCATCATACGTTCTGCATGCACGCAGCCTGCACTAACAATACCGTACGTGTCGTACATATAGTATGG